>NC_056728.1:163854626-164052126 GCF_019279795.1 Protopterus annectens | reverse complement strand
AAAGTACTTAGAAAAAGAGGACAACAAACATCAGGTTGTAGGTAAGACTGGGAAGTGTCATAGATGTACCCAGTGTAGCTATATCAAGGAAAGTGCTTACTTTGTCAACATTAGAATTAACAGAATATATCCAGTACAAGGATTTTTCACATGTAAAGCTAAATATCTGGTTTGCATGGCCAATTGTTGTACATGTCAGGCATTTTATATAGGGAAGACAAACAGAAATTTTAAAAAAGGATTTATGAACACCAGTATGCCATTTCTACAAAGAACAAAGAAAATGCTTTAGACAAACATTCTATGGAATGTCACTTTTTCAACAAGTTTGTTTTTTGTGTCATCATTCCACAAGATTTTAATGGTGACAGAGAATGAACTGGAATACAGGAAACTTAGACAACAAATTTTGTTTCATGCTTACAGTACACTGGGACTTAAAAGTCAAGTAAATTATAAGGTAGTTTTAAGTAAATATCAGCACAGTAACAAGTGTAAATAGTATTTTTTTTCGTTTAGTTAGTCTGTTTTTTATAAAAAAAAATTTTTATAAGTATTTGGTAATTTATTGTTCAATTGAATTGTGCCACGGGAAATTGTGGTTTGTAAGGTATTTAACACATATATTTTATGTAAGTTTATGTTCTAATGAAAGCAAGAGCTGCTGAAAGCATGTAACAGTAAACAACATCTGCATAGATTCTCTTTGTTGGTGTTTTTTTTGTGTGTGTGTGTTTTCATTCTGGGGCTCCCCAGTGTTTTCTGTATTAATATTGACCCACCCACCACCAGACAGAGTATGTTGGATGTTCAGGTTGATGACCCCTTAAAAATGCAAACACAACACTGAGAGTTGTTGTTTGAATGTCACCACTGGCAACCTGGCATAACCATAACCATAACCAACTGGGGTAACCAAAGCCATGACTGCGAAAGTGCAAGCAAGAAACATAAAACACGGTGTAGGCAGAACATGAAATGAAAAATAACCAATATTAAATAAATAATATGCAGTCAAATTATCGAGCAGATCCTTGGGGTATAACAGCAAGAAAATAGTACATCAGTGGGGAGCAACACTAAGCTGGACAGCAGCGCTCAGAATGCTGTATCTGTTATCTATATCAGCTGTAGTGCTTCTCAGTCTCTTAAGGTGCTGCCGTATGGCTTGCAGCTATTCTCTCGAAGGTGTTTCTTCATTCTCACACAGAGCCATCAATAAGAGCATTTGAGAAACTCTGTGCAATAGAAAGAAGAGGTTAATTGGTTTGATCCAAACTTAGGGAGCCTAACCTTATATCTAACCAAGTGGGAAAATGATTAAAAAAGCCTAACCTGCAATCTAGTTCACTGAAGTCATCTGAGACAGAGAGAGAACAGCCTGGATTACAGGAGACTTGTGCAAAGGGGGAAAAGAAGATCTAAAGAATCCAAGAATGAAAGAAGATGAAAGAAGATGAAATAAGCAGAACAGAAAGGACAAGGTGGAAGAAAGAACTGGAGGAGGTGCTGAAGATGAGACTTTTGGGTCAGAGATCTCTTGCACTTCAGATGATATGGAGACCAAGAAAGCATAGTGAAGCATATGAGAAGGATGTGGGAATTAGAGATAGTAATGCATTTGTTACTCAGGCCAGAATGTAGAAGGGGTCACAGTAAGCTGGGAGATAGGCATATAGAAAAAAACTGGTGTTGATGATGCACAGGAAAAAACCACATAAGTGAATGTAGTTAGAGAATTATAAATAATATGGCAGCAGACTGTAAGGGGAAGAGAAGACATAAGATGAGAAGGCAGAAAAAGCCAACAAGGAGATGGAAATCATGTTGCAAAGCCAGAGGCAGACAGAAATGGAATGTAGGTAGAGCTTGCAGAGAGTAAATTACAGTCAGCAATGCAGTGACAGCATGAGGTAAGTGGGTAAGGATGGGTATGTGACAAGTCATGAGAAAAAGAGGGGGAAGGGAGCAGAAAATTGATGCTCATTATGGGACAGAACACAGGAGGGATTATCAGGAGGTTAAAGACAAACAAGGGGAAGGAAGAACAGCACACAAGAGGAGGCAGAGTAATAATATGGATAGGAGCCATGGCTCCCTAAGGAGGACTACAAGAAGATAGGAAAGGGATATGATGAAGCACAGAGACATGAGCAACCAGAAGAGATGTTTAGGAGAGAGAGGCCAGTGTGACTGTGAAGAACAGCTCCAAAAACAGGCAATGGAGAAGTAGTGACATGGGTCATGAGGTCATGGTCACAAGAACATACTTGGTGACACACAAGAGTTTTCATTGCAGAAGCTAGTATGAAAGGATTTCAGAGATATTATTTTTCAGTGGAGACAATGCAGACTGGATTACAGTGAAACCGGTGTCTGTGCTTACCCTTATGGAGAAGGTGAACAAGATGGTCAGAAAGAAGAAGGGGATACACAGAAGTTGTGATGCATATGGACACCAGTGACCTTCCAGAATAGAGGTGATAGCAAGCAAGACCAGAAAGGGGTTGCAAAGAAGCAAGGGAGGAGGCTGGAGGCAGCAGTCTCATAGCTGCTATCTATGCTTGTAGTCAGGAAAACAAGGAAAATCGAGGAATCTAAAACTGACTGCAGCAGTGCAAATGTTCAAGGGCTTGGGAGTAGTTGTAGGATGAGGAACATGTGACAAAAAGACCAGCTATGTGTCAGAGTATCTAGAAAGGATACTGTTGACAGGATCTGGATCAGAAAGGCACATAACAATAAGTACATATTTAAACTAGGAGGGGAATGTGTGTCACAGAACCAGGAAAGAAGTCAAATTCTTAAAACAAGGCAGGAAAAAGAAAACTGTGGACAAACAAACAAGGGTTCCAGAGAGCTTGTCTGGCTTGTAAAAATTTGCAATGTAAGAGCAGAGTAGGAAAATGGCGAAACTGCAAACAAAGATGAATGAGGGGAGGGTGGCCATAATCATATCTGCCCCAATGGAGGGTGATCATCGGATGGTGTATCAAACATGAGCCAGTGACTAGTTGGGTAGATGATGGAAGCACCATAACAGGCATAACAGACATTTGTTCAGGAATATGAGAGTGTAGATCAGTAAGTAGTTGGATGGACTAATGTATTCCCATAAGGTAAATTCCTTGCTGCTGTATAAATATCGCCTTTTTATATGTATGTGATGCATATATTAGATGTAGATTCTTGTACTATATAGAATATCTGATTTGCTTTTGCTCAATCTCTTTTTACATAATTTTATACTGTATATAATTGTCCAGTTTTTGTTTAAACTTTTATAATTTTCTTAATGATTATATAATATATTGTGCTTTTTTCCTGGGCTGCCGCTGAAAAAGGGTTCATGCTAAATGCAGTTGTACTATTCTGGTAAACAAATGGAAAATAAAATAAAGACAAAATGGACGTGAGTGAGCCAATATATATATAAAAGGGGACAAGGAATGAGGGGTCAAAAGATGAGAAACAGCACAGGGACAAAGGAAACGGTGCTGAACAAAGGGGGTAAGCACTCTAGTAGCTAAGCAAAGGAATGGGGGAACTTTGGAATATCAGATTACTGGTACAACTCTCCCCAACACATATCACAACAACAGATTTAGAGACTGGATGAAGATAATAAATGCATCTCATGAAGTGGGGGTTACAGAGTGGAGCAGAGAATAAAAGTGAGGAGTGGGCAGAACAGAGTTATATTTATAGGGAACACGGATCTGCCAAGTGTTTATTGGGAGATCCCCAGTTCTGGGGTGAAGAAAAAGAGTAAGATATGACTTGAGGTCTTGGACCATTAACCCTCCTTTTGTTGATGCTGTGGTGTTACAGGTACTGTAGGGAAAACCTGATATCCACCATAGTGAGACATTTGCATCATATGTAGGCAGCTAGACTTGGTTTGTGGCTATTGTGTAGAAGTGTATTACCCACAGTAGTGTGGCAATAGAAGAGTGTCACAGCCCTGTGAGCAGTGTGGTGCTGACTCTGTTGTATTTTATATACCTAACAGCTGACCTACAGGGGTCACACACACAGTCATGGAAAAAATGGGCACCTTACCTTTTCAGGACGTCTTGGAAAGGAGATCCCTTCTACAATGTTCTTATTGCAAAATGTACACAAACAATAATGACATTTTACTCCCTGAAAACAAAACTTATAACAAGTGCTTCTGTTTTATTAAATGGTATGAGGGTCTAAAGGCATAAACCACAAGACCTCAGCTGTAAGACAAGCAGACAAATGTAATCTTAGACTAGGTATTAACCCATAAACTAGTCTGGGGAAGTTATCAGCCAACAACTATAAGTCAATATGGAAAATCTGGACCAGCAATTACTAAGCTGTAATAGAGTAGTGGCTGAAAAGAGTATATGGACCAGTCCACCTAGCCACTTGCGAAACAGTAAATAAATAAGTGTTGCTATAAACTTAACAACAGATGACCTGATCACAAGGGTCAAGAGGTGACACCCTATTAAAAAAGAGACACAGTAATCTCTACTTCTCTACAGGGTACAAAATTAAAAGATCATTGGGCCAAATTCCAAAAGACTTGCTCTCAGTTTAAGTAACCTCTTACACTGAGAGTAGGTGTTTTGGAACCTGATCTCCACTGTAAACCTGTTTATAGATTCACTTTACACCAAAGTAAGTCACTTACACTAAGATTAAGTCTTTCAGAATTAGAGCAGACTTGCACAGAGAGCAAGTCTTTTGGAATTAGGCCTAATGTGTGGGGGTAGAAAAACCATCAACATACATGCTATATAAGAGGAACAGATAAAGATAACGGAAAACTTACAGAATGCGAACCAGGAGGAAAGCAAGTCTGAAGGGGTCCCCCATGCTGTTAGTAACACCATATTTTTTTTCCATGATCAGGTGTTGGTAATATAGAACTCTGTGATAAGAAGTCAAAAGAATGTGGTCCCAAGAATTCATTAAGATAGTAGTTTCCTGCTTGGGTGCTAGTAAAGTAACCAACATTAGACAGTCTGTTAAGTTAAATTATTCTGTAATGAGGTACAGTTTAGTGCTGACAGATATTACAGCAAATGATCTATCAACTACCAAGTCAAGTTTTCTTTAAAGAGGTGAGGGAATAAATTACATGGTGCAAATAAAGGATTGAAACGTTATTTCCCCTTTTAAGACCCCTGCCTGTCAAGAATAGCCACGTAATCAAACAGTCCATCTGAATAATGAATTGGAGTTGAGGCGTTGTATAAGCTAGGGATGGTATATATTAATTTGGGGAACAACTTGTGGGAAAAAAATCATTTTTTGGTAAACCTTTTCCCATTTTAGGCATACACTTGGGCTGTTTTGAAGAAACCAAGTGTACTCAAGTTTTTCCAGTGTAATGTTAGAAGCCTAAAAAGGAAAATTCTGAAACTTTAGTGCTGGATGCAAGACAGTTATTTTATTTTATTTTACATTTGTTTACATCAAAAGTCTGACTGGGCAGAGCCCATTTTCAGTGGAGGCCCGGGGAGAAAAGCTCCAACATAGTAAAAATATAAAAAAAAGCACATAGAAATACATAAAAACATGGATATAGTGAGATTTTTGTATGCAGTGGTAAAAGCCATGACATGAATAACGAAATTTCAAGTACTTATATAGTAACTAAGAATTGGATGAACTTGGCAGATATTTATATGGTAATTGTAACAATACAGTTGTTCAATATTAGTTAAAGATTCATCCAGAGGTAAATTGTTACACATGGAGTGCATTAGACAGAAGAAAACAATCAAAGATTAGTAAAACAGGAATTACACTATACACACTTTGTGTTTAGTTATATTAAAGTAGGGGGGGAGTGAAGATGAAATGAAAGAGAAGAGAGAAGGAGAAATGGAGAACAATGAAGAAGGTAAGAAAGGGAAAGGATGAGGAAGAGAGGGGCTTTGATATAAATAGCTGGTGAAATGCTACTGAAATGGGCTTTTATCTCTAAGGCAAGATGGGTACCAGATATGCATACTAGGACAGGAAGATGGATGTATGTGTGAGATAGTAGCATGTTTGTGTGATAGATTTTTGAATAAGAGATTTTTGCTATTCAGAGTTAGCCTGGACTATTACATGAGCAGAGCCATGTGTCTGATAACGAAATTTAAAAAACAACTCAAACATTATTTAAGTTGCTAGTGGATCTAATAGAGTGAAGAAATGTATTCCAGATTTTTGCTACGCAGTATAAGTATAGAGACTCGCCCGCAGTGTTTATAGATTTGGTGACCTGTAATAATGATTTAGTTGTTGAGTAAAGTGTACAGTTGTTGGAATAAGTTTGAATTAGATTAAGGAGAGCTTGGATTTTATCAGGCTGATCAAGTAATTTATGAGCCATGGTTAATTGGTTATATGTCAGGAGATGTGGCAATTCAAGCCAGGAGAGTTTTCTTAGGGGAGGACAGTGGTGTGTCCTGTGTGAAGAGTTTGTGGTGAATTCTGCTATTTTATTATTATTATTTATTATTATTTTATTATAGCATGTTTCTAGCTTATCTAGGTCTGTCTTTTTAAGGCTGGTAAGTATGAGTGAGGCATAGAGGAGGATTGGTAGGAGTTGGGTTCTGGCAATGGCAACTCTGGGACTGTCGGTTAGAATTGTTTTATTATATAGGTAGGTACTTGGCAATCGGCCCAAGGGTCTACATAAGCCTAGCCAACAAGGTTCCCTGGCTTACGCCACCCAAGAAAGTTAATTTTCTGTGCCACTGTCGAGCAGAGATACAGAAGTGATCCCCAGGGTGTATTTCCTATTTCCCATCCACTCATCAAGATTTTTCTTGAAGAGTGCTAATAAAGAACTTTGCTTGACATAGATGAGTAGCCTGTTCCAGAGTTTGGGAAGTCTCTGGGACAGGAATCTATCCCTCCAGCATGTCCTGTTTATTGTGGTGACAAGGTTTAGGTCCCTAGAAGCGTGTAGCTCAGAGGGATTGGGATTTCTTTAAGTGTAGCATGTCCAACAGCTCTGGGTTTGATATAGCTTAATATGTTAGGCAGAGATCACCTCGGAGTAGGCAATATGCTACGGAGTAAAGCTAGAGTTTTTTGAGGTGGTCAGTGTAGGGCATTTGTTTGAGGCCAGTAATACTCTTTGTGAGGTACTTCTGTGGCCTTTCCAGCTGCTGCAGATGTCTTGTGAGGTACATTTCAAAAGGGGCGTTGTACTCTATAACGGGTCTAATGAGTGTTGAGTAGAGGGGAACAATGACCTCTTTTTTCCTGGATGAGAACCCTTTTATGATGAGGTGTGCCATGTAGAAGTACTTCCTGACTACTGTGGCGATGTGACTATCAAAGGAGAGACTACTGCCCACCTGCGTCCCAAGGTCTCTTATCACACATTCGGTGTTAAGTAGATTGCTGCCTATGTGGTAGTTCATGGGTACAGAGTTTTTACCAAAGAGGATGACACCACTTTTTGGCATTGAGCTTGAGGCCATGACTCTGACACCAGGCATATGTCTCAGCGAGGCCCTTCTGTAGGATGTCCACATCATTTGGGGACTTGACTATGGCTCCTAGTTTGCAGTCATCTGTGAACTTCATTAGCCAGAGGCCTTCTGTGTTAGCCTGTACTTCAGAAAAGTAGATACCAAACACTAGAGGTCCCAGGACGGAACCCTGTGGTACTCCACTTGTCACTGCTTTGAGGTCAGATTTGGAGTCTGCACCTTTTACAGTGTGGGTTCTGTCAGTGAGCCAGTTGGCAACCCATCTTGTGATGTAGGGATTTATACCTACTTTAGTGAGTTTATCTATAATTCCAGAATGGGGGATGGTGTCAAAAGCCTTGGCGAGGTCAAGATAGGCTGTGTGAACCACCTTACCCTCATCTACGGCTTTGGTGACTGCCTCAAAGAAGTCAGTCAGGTTCAGGAGGCATGATCTGTCTTTCCCAAACCCGAACTGGGTGGGATCCAGAGTTTGGAGGTTAAGAGTGTCTTTGTTTATGAGTTCCATGGCCTTGCGGACCAGGCTCGTCAGGCTAATAGGTCGATAGTTTTCGGGATCAGTGGTGGCTCCCCCTTTGTGGAGTGGGATAACTGTTGCTGTGCGCCATTCAGTGGGCACAAAGCCTGATGTGAGGCTATTATTGAACATGGTGCTTAAGTGGGGAGCCAGTTCATTCTGAAGTTCATGTAAAACGCAGCCTGGGATGTTGTCTGGTCCCATGGATGCTGTGTTTTTGGCTTTAGGGAGTGCGGCTTTTACCTGCATAGTTGTGATTACAGGGACTCTGCATTCTTCCTGTATAGATATGGGCCCTTTAGGGGGTGAGGGGGGGTAAAGTTAGCACTGAACCTATCTGCCAAGATGTTGGCAATATCAGTTGGTTCTGTAATTTTCGTGCCTTTGTGCTATAACTCAGAGCAGATGTGGGTGTTGCCATTGAGATTCTTGACATAGCTATAGAATGCTTTGTGGCTATCCTTAGAATTAGTGGAGATTTTGTTTTCGTAGCTAGCTTTGAAGGATCTTATAAGGGATCTCAGCTTCTTACTGAGGCTGACCAGGAAGCTCCTCCACTCATGGGATTTTACTCTCTTTTGCAACAGTTTCTTCCTTCTGTTGTACAGTTTGTTTATGGCAGGGGGCCACCAGATTGGCTTCCTTTTTTTGGGGGATAGCATCTTGGTTCTGTTTGGGATAGCATGATCCATGCACTCGTGTAAGTGCTTATAGAGTGCATTTGTGTAGGATTCAGCAGTTGTAACTGTATTGTCCATCTGCATGGGTGTCATGAAGTTCACCACTTCTGTCTTAAGAAGCATGAAGTTGGCTATGGAGAAATGTTTTACCATGGTTTCCTTAATGGGGGGTGGGGGCGGGATGTGGATATCAAGGGTGATGAGCTTATGGTTGGATCGGACCAACGAGGAGTTGACTTCAGGTGTGGAACACCGGTCACTCATGTTGGTAATGACTAGGTCTGGGATATTGGATATTGGATAGGATATAACCAAATAATAATAATAATAATAATAATAATAATAATAATAATAATAATAATAATAATAATAATAATAATAATCACCACTCTGAAATCATGGCTAAAGTAGAATAGCAATTTAGTCCTTTCATCCAACACTGACTCCCTTCTGTTGTACAGTTTGTTTATGGCAGGGGGCCACCAGATTGGCTTCCTTTTTTTGGGGGATAGCATCTTGGTTCTGTTTGGGATAGCATGATCCATGCACTCGTGTAAGTGCTTATAGAGTGCATTTGTGTAGGATTCAGCAGTTGTAACTGTATTGTCCATCTGCATGGGTGTCATGAAGTTCACCACTTCTGTCTTAAGAAGCATGAAGTTGGCTATGGAGAAATGTTTTACCATGGTTTCCTTAATGGGGGGTGGGGGCGGGATGTGGATATCAAGGGTGATGAGCTTATGGTTGGATCGGACCAACGAGGAGTTGACTTCAGGTGTGGAACACCGGTCACTCATGTTGGTAATGACTAGGTCTGGGATATTGGATATTGGATAGGATATAACCAAATAATATTAATAATAATAATAATAATCACCATTCTGAAATCACGGCTAAAGTAGAATAGCAATTTAGTCCTTTCATCCAACACTGACTCGGGACGTCTTCAGGCATGAAGCACAGACTCAACATTTATACCAAAAGTTAGTCAACTGAAAACATACATGACTTAAAATCGATTAAATAAATTTAGTACTTTTAAATAACAAAAAAATAATCACACATAACAATTAAATCTCTTAGTTGTTTTTATCAATTCATTTAAGCCAAGAAACTTATCAACTTGTTGACATAACTGCCATTTCATTTCTATGGCTTTCAACTTTTAAAATTACCCCCAAAAGTACATAAACTGTGTCTCTTATCCCACTTTAGGCTCATCGCTCTGGCCACAGGATGTGTCTCAAAAGGGATTTCTTTATATCGGGATAGTATTCTGTTCTACATCCCACAGTGCAGACATTTGGTATTCACTCTAAGGATTCCTGGACTTTTTGGATAAAGTAAAAACAATTGGATTATTAGTAGGAATGAAACTTTGATGTTCGCTTTAGATATTATATAACTTTAGATTGCATTTGAGTCATCACTGAATATACTGCTATGTCTATGAAAACTGCCTGATTTTTGATGTAACATTCTTAAGTGCAAAATTATCATTTTCCTGCAGCCATGATTTCACAGTGATGATTCGCTCTCAAGGTGAATTTCTTGACATGCATGTCTCAATCAGAAACTTGATATAACTCTCTATGTTATAAATGCTTATTGGGTAAGTTACACATTACATTTATGTTTTTAAGGGAGAGGTGTATTTTACAGACAATACTGCTGCTACTGTGGAACAGACTCCCATCCACATAAAACAAAGTTCATCCCTGTCCATTTTCAAATGCAACTTAGATCTATGGATGGCAAACACAAAATTTAGGGTCTATATTACATTGACAAATGCTTAAATGTTCGAATCTCTAAAGGTCGACCTTTAGAGATCGGACATTTAAGTGTTCGAAAATGTAATAAGATAAAATAAAAGTAAAACAAAAAAAACTAAAGGGTATAAGCAGGGGGGCAAGCCACCCTGCACCCCCCTCACACCCCCCCTTACATAAATATACCAACTCCGAGATCGCTCTTCAGTGCATGGCAGAGCGGAAATAGGAAATTTCCCATTCCCTACACTGTAGTGCGATCTTGGAGTTGGTATATTTAAATAGCGGGGAGTGTGGGGGTGCAGGGTGGCTTGCCCCCCTGCTTGCACGCTTTAGTTTTTTTTTTTTTTTTTTTAATTTTTAAAAATATTTGCTCGTCCCAGGATAGCAACAGCTCAAAGAACAATCCCTGAACAATTTACATGGTTCACTTATAAAATGTTTACAAATTTTTACAAGCTAATCTGGCACTTATATAGAATCTGACAATATTGAAGGATAAATGGCCATTGCCAATAGTATCACATATCTGTACTGTCTGATGATTTGTTTCTCAGGCTGGAGTACAGCCTGCCATAAACTTCAACCATGTTGTCTATCCAAGAAGTTATGGAAGTCCTTAAATCCTGATAAAGACAGTAAGGACTTTTTTTGGCTATTCCTTATTTTTGCAGCTTCATTTGCATCATATTTCGTCAAATCCAAAACAAGAAATATTTTAACCCCTCAAGAACTGATAAACACCCTAAAAATGCAATTGGACTCATCTCAAGTCCTTTCCCCTAAATACTGCTGTAGAACATTTTAATAGTATTTTCCTTAACATTCTTAATAGCATGCCACCTCCCAGAACAAGCCATACAAAGGTTAACTACACTCCATGACTGTCTAACGGAACCAAAGCCCTCTTTAAACTAAGAGATGAAACATGGGCCTTACAGCAAACTAATAAAATTCAACCCAATCACTTAGATCAACAAACTAGGAACAAAATCAAACAACAAATTAAACTAGACAAACAAAATTACTTATTCTCAACTTCACCATTACCTCACATCTAATAACCTACCAGCCAAATCCCAACACAGTTTCAGACCCTACCATAGTAACACTGCTTCACTTCTCAGCTTTACAATTTCATAAACCAATCCATGAAGGAAAATAGTTTCATCAGTCTTTTTCTATATGCCCAATGCCTTCGATGCAGTTTCCCATAGCAAGTTACCAACCATGCTGTCAAATCTAAAACTTAGCCCTTCTACTCTCTCCTGGTTCCATAGTTACCTAAATGGCCGACAGCAGGCAGTAAGATGGCTACAAGATCTCTCGCTTCTACTCTCAGTCACACTTGGTGTCCCATAAGATTCCATACTCACCCCCTTCTTTTCAGTATCTTTACTAGTGACCTCAGTACTGCCAGTCCACTAGCTTCCATAATCCAATATGCTGAGGACTGTACAATTATATGTGCAGCATCTACCAACCAACAGCTTCAAGACATAACTCAAAAATCCTTTACTGAAATTGAATCATAGCTGTATAACTCAAAGCTCATACTCAATCTCGATAAAATCAAACTCATAATCCTTCAACCCATCATAACCTCAGCCCCCCCTCCCACCTTCTACATCACTGCAATGGATAATACAAAAATTGTGCCTGAACCACAAACTAAACTACTAGGATTTCTAATTGACAGTAAACTGAGATTTGACCTACATATATCTCAAACAATTAAGAAAGCACATAAAAAGATGGGAATGCTATACAGAAATTGTAGTTATTGGCCATTTGGGCAATCTCTTCCATCTCTCTTAACTTTCTGATTTGAAAGCCTGCATTTGCACTTGTTTCTGTCCTGTAACTCTTCTAGTGCAGATACAGATTCTTAGTTTTAGCACTTAAATTTGCTTATTCATGCTCAGCACTTGTTCAGAACTTGTAAGCACTAAATAAGCTGCTAATTACTAAAGCACTCAATCTTTCTCATTACCTAGAGGAAAACAGTTTTTGTACTTACTTTTCTCACTTGCTTAGAGAAAAACAGCTCTTGTACTCACTTTCCTCACTTATCTAGAGGAAAATATTTTTTTATTCAGGTATGTCCAAGGGTCAACTCCCAGTGTTCTCTCCTGTCCATCTGATGAATCTAGGAATCTTGAGGCAATGTAGAAATTGACTCATGTACACAGACAACCCTCTCCTCCTACCACCCAACACTACAACCTGTGAGAGATGCTCTTATCTAGCCAAACTGGAGGTAAAGATCTATCCAACCAAGACTGAACTTGACAGTCACGAGGAGAAGGTAAACATTTGCACCACACCACACTCATCACATAGTCTTACTAAATCTACACCACCAAAATCTACACATAGTAACACAAAAACATTCGCGGAGGCTCTCAATAATAATCTGTTTAAGCAACAGAGACCTCCAAAGCAGAAACGCAAGCAACCTCCATCCCCCAACATAACCCAAATAACACATAGCCCACAGACTCAGTGTGCCACTCAACCACAGCCAATAAGGCAAAACAACGTACTCAACACACTAGTCATAGGTGACTCTATAGTCAGGCAAACTGATGTCCCAATCACTAGGCTGAATAAGGAGAAGGTTACTGTTAGCTGCCTGTCAGGTGCCAGGATCTGCCACATAACACAAGCACTCAGGTCACTCCAGAACAAGTTACAAATATGACTCTGTCATTGTCCATGTTGGTGTGAATAACCTGAGCTGTACCTCCCTGGACTACATGAAAAGAGACATGGAAAAGCTCTCTGATCATGTAGCCCAGGCCGGTATGACCCTGACTGTGAGCAGCATCCTGCCCTCTCCAAGAATGATACCACGGTATAAAGAAAACATTCTCAAATTCAACAATTGGCTAAGTTTCTGGTGTCATTCAAAGGGGATCCAGTGTCTGTCCGCCTGGGATGACATGCTCGACAAGCCACGCTGCTTCACTAGAGATGGCTTGCACCTGTCACCCTTAGGATTTCGAATACTTGCCAAGCCACTTGCCACCCCCATAGTGTCTTTTTTAGGCAAGGCTCAAAAGACAAACCCACCGCCGTAAATAGCACAAGTAACAAAAAACTGAGGGTAATGCTACTCAATGCCAGAAGTCTAAACCTCAAAATGCATGCAGTCGAGGCACTCCTCAGTATGGAGAAAATCGATATATGTGCAGTAACAGAAACCTGGTTTAAAGCTCCAGAGAGCACACCAGCACTACCAGGTTACAACTCATACCATACATTTTGGCCACAGAACCCAAATTGAAATACAAAAGGCGGGAGTGTATCCATATTCATCAAGAATACCCACACGTCCAGGTTAGTGGCACAGCACGATGCATCAAAGATCATTCACATGCAACTAACAATGGGCAAAACTGCAATTCAAATTGTAGCTTGCTACAGATCACCCACCATGTCCCAGGACCCCCATTCCACATTTCTGGAAACACTGGGAAACATAAAGGTCCTACCAAACACCCTAATATTGGGAGATTTCAATTACCCAAACATTAACTGTGAGAACTACTCAAGTACTAACTCCCTTGCCTAACTTTTCCTAGAATTTATAAACTCAAATGCCCTGGTTCAACTTGTCAACACTCCCACAAGAGGTGACAACATGTTGGATCTGGTCATCACCAACATGGGCGACCGGTGTTCCACACAAGAGGTCAACCCCTTGCTGGTTAGATCTGACCATAAACAAATCACTTTGGATATCCATATTCTGCCCCCTCCCCCAGACAAGAAAGCCACCATGAAAAACTTTTCAAAAGCAAACTTCACATTACTTAAGACCGAGGTGGAAAGTTTCAAAGCCCCCATGCTGAAGGATAACACTGTCCAAGCTGCAAAATCCTAAGTTTCAAAGCCCCCATGCTGAAAGATAACACTGTCCAAGCTACAAAATCCTTTACTAATGCATTCTATGGGCAGCTACAAGAATGCATGGATCATGCCATCCCAAGCAAAACCAAGACTCACTCCTCCAAGAAAAGGAAACCAGTCTGGTGGACTCTTGCCATAAACAAGCTATACAATAGAAGGAGGAAGCTAGTACAGAAAATAGTAAAATCCCAAGAAGGGAAGACATCCCTGATCAGTATCAGCAAGAAATTACGATCCCTCATAAAATCATCCAAGGCGAGCTTTGAAAGAAAAATTGCCAAGGACTCCAAAGATAACCACAAGGCATTCTTTAGCTATGTCAAGAATCTAAGTGGCAATGCTCATATCTGCTCGGAGTTAATGCAGAATGGCACAAAATACACTGAACCAAATGATATCGCCAGCATCCTGGCAGACAGGTTCAGTGCAAACTTCACCCCCATCTCACCCCCAAAAGGACCCATAACCATACCAGAAGAATGTAGAGTCCCTGAAATCACAGACACTCAGGTTAAAACAACCCTCTCCAAAGCCAAAAACTCAGCATCAATGGGACCGGACAATGTCCCAGGCTGCATCCTACACAAGCTCAAAGACGAACTAACCCCTCACCTAAACACACTGTTCAGCCTCAGCCTCTCCACAGGCTACATACCCATAGAGTGGCGCACAGCAACAGTTATCCCACACCACAAAAGTGGAGGCACAACAGACCCTGGGAACTATTGCCCTATAAGCCTGACTAGCTTGGTCTGCAAGGCTATGGAGTGCATCATCATGGAACTCATTAACTGAGACATTGGGAACCTTGAAACACTGGACCCTACCCAGTTTGGCTTTGTTAAGGGCAGATCATGCTTCCTAAATCTGGTGAACTTTTTTGAGACAGTTACCAAGGCTATAGATGAGGGAAAGGTGGTACACACAGCCTACCTAGACCTCATTAAGGCCTTCAACACCATTCCCCATTCTCGTATTATAGACAAGCTCAACAGCTTGAACATAAACACCTACATCACAAGATGGGTTGCCAACTGGCTCACGGACAGAACCCACGTGATGACAGTTGCGGGAGCTAGGTCCGTCTCTAAACCGGTTACAAGTGGTGTTCCCCAGGGCTCAGTCCTAGGACCCCTCCTGTTTGGCATATACTTCTCAGAGGTACAGGCAAGCACAGGAGGACTATGGCTGACCAAGTTCACAGACGACTGTAAACTAGGGGCTATAATTTACTCTCCAGCTGACACAGACATCCTCCAAAAGGGTCTCACTGAGACGTATACCTGGTGTCAAAATCATGGCCTCAAGCTAAATGCCAAAAAGTGCATAGTCATCCCCTTTGGAAAAAACAAAGTCCCCACAAACTACCACATAGGTGGCAGTCCCCTAAATACAGAAGACGTAATAAGGGGATCTGGGGACCCAAGTAGATAGTAATCTCACCTTTGATAATCACATTGCCAAAGTGGTTAGAAAATCCTTCTACGCAGCCCACCTAATCACAAAAGGGTTTGCATCCAGATCAAAAGAAGTCATTGTGCCCCTCTACTCATCACTCATCAGACCCATCTTATAGTACAATGCCCCATTTGGGATGTACATTACAAGACACCTGCAACAGCTGGAAAGACCACAGAAGTACCTCACCAAGAGGATCAGTGGCCTCAAACAGATGCCCTATGCAGCTCGACTGAAGAAACTCCAGTTGTACTCGGTTGCATACTGCCTACTCAGAGGTGATCTCTGCCTGACATACAAGGCCATGTCCAACCCAGAAATGATGGACATGCTCCACCTAAAGAAAACCTTATCCCCTCAAGCCACACACTCTAGGGATCTAAACCTTACCACAACAATAAATAGGATGTGCTGGAGGGATAGATTCCTGTCCCAGCGACTTCCCATGCTTTGGAACAAGATCCCAATCTTCATTAGGCAGAGCTCCTCGCTAACACTCTTCAAAAGAAACATTGACAAGTGGATGGGAAACAGAAGTTTACCTCGGGGATCACTTCAATGGCTCTGCTGGACAGAGGCACAGGGAACTAATCTAAGGGGACGGCAAAAGCCAACACATTCTGGCTAGGCTTATAAATGCCTTCGGGCAGATAGCCTAGTACCAACCTATGAACAAGAAAATAATTGCAAACAGTAAAATACAATAATATATATATATATATATATATATATATATATATATATATATATATATATACGGTTCTACCTGACATAATCGAAACCCCAGAACACCGACAACGAAATTACTGACACCACATAACCGACAGTGCAAAAACACGAAACCTCACGTGCCCGACAACGAAATAACCGACGGTACACAAACACGAAACCTCATACACTGCACACACCACAATAACAACAATCAACAAACAAAACACATCCCCTGTCCAAAACCACACACACAACACAAGCACACCAAAATCCCTACAAACCCACACTAAACCACACATACACAACTATCTGCAACCCTAACCCAAACCCTAACCCTAAGGTCCGTCACTGTCGCATACTCAGCTAACCCGCGCCCTAACCCTAACTCACTTAACCCGCCCCTAACCCAAAGCCTATCACTACCGCACACTTACCTAACCCAGTCTCTAAACCTAACTCACTTAACCCACCCCTAACCCAAATATCACTACCACACACTTACCTAACCCGCGCCCTAACCCTAGCTCACTTAACCCGCCCCTAACCCAAAGACTATCACTACCGCACACTTACGTAACCCAGTCCCTAACCCTAACTCACTTAACCCACCCCTATCCCCACAGACCGTCAGTATCCACACTTACCTTACTCGCACCCTAACGTCCGTCACTACCGCATACTTACACAGCCTTTTCCCATGTCGGCATCCTCGGCGTCTGTGTTTTCATCCATCGCGTCGGTCTTCTGCTTGTCGATCTTCTGGCGCTCGCGATTCGCTTGTCGGTGTTTTCCGCTGTCGATGATGTCAGGTAGACCCATATATACATATACACAAGAGTAAAGTAAATAACCATTACTGTTACATGCATGAAAACTTAGTAAAAAAGACATTTAAACTAAGTAGTATGTATAGATTCAGGTAATAACAAGAACTAGCAGTAACATGCAAAGATTATCCACAATAAGCAACTATGCAATTCAAAGCAATAAGTTTTAGAAACTACATGAGGTGAAGATCTAAAATGCAAAGACTAATTGCAAATAAGAGGGAAGAAGCATGTTTATAGAACTACTAAGTCAGAGAGCATAGAGAGTAGTAGGTGACTAAATAGAAATGCTAAGTAGGTTAGTAATGATAAGGTTTGTTTGTGTCTTTCGGCTTTTCCTGGTTAGGGGTCGCCACAGCGGAACTCCGGTCCGCTAATGATTGGTAGTTGATTTTTTACGTGCCGAGTTACCAGCCCTGATGCACAACCTTCAATGAAGGTACGCCCATTCACGCATGTCTCCATGCAGAAGACATGCTAGCTGACAATGGAACCGGACAGCATCTTACTGTGAGGCGACAATGCTACAGCAGCAACACCACTGCGGGTTTATGATAAGATAATTAGACAAAAAGAAGAAAAGAAAGTAAAGGGAGGAAAGGAGAAGGCTGTACAGGAGAAAGAGGTAGTTTCAAGTGCGATGGTAGCTGTGACAGGTCCGGGTGCTATTTAGGTAATGTTTGAGTGTTTTCTTGAATTCATGGGCAAAAGTAAAATTTCTGAGGATCTTTGGAAGCTTGTTCCATGATAGACCAGGAAAGTAGCTTTAGAGATCAGGTCCAAAAGATATATTAGATTGGGTTGATGAAGCCTTGAAGATCCCACGTTACTATAAAAATACTGAACAATTTGGGTGTTCCACATAGAATAATATTGCATTTAATGCCTGAAACTGTTAATTTCAGCAGATAAGACCTATTAATTTATTAATTTATTGACATTTGAATAATGGGAAAGTCTGACTGGCTAGGTGCCCATTTTCATTTTGTTTCAAGAAGAAAAGCTCCAAACTCGTATGAAAACATTTTAAGAGAAATAATTTTACAGTCTTCAAAAATAATACAAAACCATGGACCAATTAAATAACTATACTAAACTAGACATAATGTGAAAACATTAGCGAAGAATAGATACAACTTTTATGACAATGATTTAATATTTAAAGAAATTATAGCCAGTTTGCAGAAATTCAAGGTAACTTAGTATAACACAAACAGGAATACTCAAGAGGAATCCAGTCAGGCAGAGTAGAAAAGCTAAATATACTTAGAACAAACCCTTGTGTCATCTGTTGGCATGACAACTGGCACACGGATAACACACACAGTGTATCCTTTGAGAAGTTATATACCTTGGGGAACCATCAAATTGACAACAACACTGTAAGAGTTGACCCAGTTGTTCAGGATTTGGTAACTTATGTGAACAATGACCTAACTTTTGACCAGAATGGGTCTATTATTGTAAGAAAGTCCTTCTGTATTCTACAGTTTATAAACAAAGGGGTTGTGGGCAGCTCTAGAGATGTCATTGTCCCCCACTACTCAGCCCTCATTAGGCTTATCTTTATATATAATGCCCCCTTTGATGTGCATCTGTCCAGACACATCCAACAACTGGAAGCCCATACAGATACCTTACAAAAAAGATTCAAGGCCTAAACAACATGTCCTACATGGGCAACTCAAAGCCCTGTCACTATACTTCGTTTCCAGACTGCTAAGAGATGACCTGTGTCTAGCATACATGGCATTGCTTGATCCATTACTGATGTATTTACTGCACATTAGCAAAAGAAATGGCATCAGAAATACTCAGGCTAGGGATCTGAACCTCTTCTGCAACATCAACAGAAAAGTTTGGAGGGACAGATTTATGTCACAGAAAATACTGCTGCTGTGGAACAGAGTCCCAATCCATATAAAACAAAGTTCATCTTTGTCCATATTGAAGCAAAACTTAGAACTATGGATGGGAAACAGAATATTTACTGCACGACTGCACCCTGTGCTGCTAATGGGCAGAGACAGCTCCTGAATGATTTATTCCATGAATGGGTTCCCATCAAATTATCTATGTTATGATAAGTTATTCTCATTAGGGGTACTGTATAATTATCAGCCATAGGATGGGTGAGGCCAACCTGTAAACAAATGGGATAGGTCATTTTGACCACAAAAGGGGAAATTGGCCAGGTTTAAAATGACCCACAAGGTATATGCGGTATATAAATCCAAAGAATTTTATTAAGTTATGAATGTGTTGCCAAGGAAAGTTATGCAATAATTTAAATATGTTTTTATAAGCATGTCACTTTTTATTTGTTATCCAAGTTAATATCTGCTTGGTTGTTCAACTCGAACAATGCTCTTAGAGTGTTTTGATAGGCAGTTTATATTTAATGTTTATTGTGATTTGTCAGAATGCTGTATTGTTTTATGACTGGCTAGGGAGGTCAGCTAGAATCATTAATTATGCAAAGTCATTGATTATGGTTTAATTGTTTGTTGCTCTTGGTTGGATAATTATCCAGTCATTTTTATTATATAATCATTGTGCTTGGCTGTATTCTTTGAATGGTCTGAATAAGCAACCATGTGTTGTGAAAATGATCAAGGTTTTATATTAGTAATAGAAGTGTGTAAAGTAAGGGCGTACAATGATCAAGGTTTTATATTAGTAATAGAAGTGTATAAAGTAAGGGTGTACAATGATCAAGGTTTTATATTAGTAATAGAAGTGTGTAAAGTAAGGGCATACAATGATCAAGGTTTTATATTAGTAATAGAAGTGTGTAAAGTAAGGGCGTACAATGATCAAAGTTTTAGATTACTAATAGAAGTGTGTAAAGTAAGGGTGTACAATGGTCAGGGTATTATATTTGTAACAGAAGTGTGTAAAGTAAAGGCATACAATGATCAAAGTTTTAGATTACTAATAGAAGTGTGTAAAGTAAGGGCGTGCAATGATCAGGGTATTGCATTAGTGCTAGACATGTGTAAGGTAAGGGCATGTAAAAATCAGGGTGTTATATTAGTAATAGAAGTGTGCAAAGTAAGGCTGTGCAATGATCAGGTTGTTACATTAATAATAGAAATGAATAAGGTAAGGGCGTGCAATGATCAGGGTGTTATAGTAGTAACAGAAGTGTGTAAATTAAAGGTGTACAATGGTCAGGATGTTATATTAATAATGGAAGTGTGTAAAGTAAGGGTGTACAATGATCATGGTGTTATATTAGTAATGAACGTGTGTATGGTAAGGGAGTACAATAATCAGTACATGAATTTACTGGTTAAACAACAGTAAAATGAGTGAGGAACTTATTAACGAGACTGGGGTACTTAATAACATCATCACCACTGATCTTTTATTTCAACAATATAGAAGTGAATATTCACATACTTTTTCTAACATCGATCAGATTATTAGTAAAATGAGGGAGGAGAAAATTAAGAAATTGGAAATGGGCAATAAAGATTATGCTCAAAGTATGGCTTATCCAAATCCTCCTGTGTCACAACAGTAGGGTCATAGATTTAACAATCAGCCCACTCAGCTATCAGTTGGTGGACAAAAGGAACAATCACCAATGGAATCTACCAGTGACAATAGTAACCATATCCCTTCCTGTTTGGATTTTCCCCAACTTTGATCATCAGACATGACAAAAGAATGGAATCAGAGGAACCAATGGAGCAACCGGGAACCAAGCACACCTCCACAATTGAACCAATGGATGAACTGAAGCTCCAGTACTCTCCACCAATCAAATCAATTAGACTGGCAACAGCAAAAGCAGAAGAAGGAGAATTGGCAGAGGAGATAACTTACTCTGAGTTAGACGCTGAAATGAACCTGTTACCTGTTGCTTGGTTTCCAATTCATTTGGTGCTTTTTTACTTACTATTATAGTTCATACACCTTGGATGGGACTGTCGCTAAACTTTCTTCAAAGGGTTTAACCTTTATACTGACAAGAAGAGAGAAGATTGTGAATATTTTCATAGATTTTAAATTATTTATCAGAAAATTGAATCTTTTGATACATTTTAATAAAGCACTGCTGTTCCTTTTTCTACATTGAATAGAATGAATGTGAATAGCATTTGCAACCCTCCTCTTCACCTGATTTTACCCATTTTTGAGAAGGTTTTTAAGTTGGATTTTAGACATTGTTTAAATCAAAGACAAACTAATGACTCATATAACTTGTCTAGGGAGAAATGTGATTTGCTTAAGTGGGTACAAAGTTTGAACATTACATTAATGCAATTGGATAAGGGGGGAAAGCTGGTTGGTATGGATTACAATGATTATTTGGAGAATTTACAATATTTTATTTGAATATACCTACAACCAACTTCTAGGAACAAGCTTAACATAGCTTAATGCAAAATACACTCACAACTTAGTTACATGTTATTAGAACAATGTATTTCATTGGATGAATTTAAGTATTTAAATATTGAGAACCCCCTTATTCCTAGTATTTTTGGTCTTCCCAAAATTCAGAAGGACCTGTGCTATCCACCTATGCATCCTATTGTTGAGGCTAGTAATTCTATTACTGCCCCTTTTGCCAAGTTTTTGGATTATAAATTAAAGGAATTTTTGAAAGATCCAGATAACACACAAAATCAAACTGAATGTCCAAAGGATAGGAATTAAGCAGCAATCAGGACTCCAATGATAAAATTATGTTCAGAAATGTTTAATGACGCATTTTTTGTCCAGTTGATTGACATGAACATCATCAGATAAAAGCATTAAAACATTCTCCCCTTTTAAATACCCCTCCTTAACAAGTCATGTGACTTATAAAACTGTTCTTTAAAGGAACCTCCATAGTATAATAAAATAACTCCAATTCCAATCAGTATTAGAAATATATATAAAAAATATATAAAAAATTAAAATATCTACCTCTACAAAAATCAGTTATTATCTAGTCAGATTTTTTTAACTTTAAAAGGCAGTAAACAGAACACGTCATTGAGTCCAGGATGATTATATGCATTTAAACATACCTGCCATAACAATTCTAATTGTACTAAAATAAGTACAACAGGTCCACCTCTCGGATCAATGATTACCTGATCTATAACACAGAATTTAAAGCTATGGTCCGGGTTCTGAAAAACATGTTTTGCTAATGCATTCTCAATCTTACTTCTACTAATACTATACAGGTGCTCATATGCCCATTCTTTAAATTTCCTTTCCTTTTGCCTATGTAAAAAGAGGCACAGAGTTGGCACTTAACAAGATAAACAACCATTTTTGAGTTGAAATTAAGTTTGCCTTTGCAACTAAATCTCGAACCATTAACTTCCACATTTTGTCCCAATTCCATGTATTTACAATATCTACAACTTCCACACTGGTACATACCCGGGTGTATACATTTTATTGCCCTCTAATATAGATTTCAAATCCATGCCCCTTCTGAAAATAAATTTAGGCCTGATTCCTACTCTCTCTATAATGTCCCTCTCTTCTATTATCAAATTCCAATTTTTGATTACAATTTATTTTATGTGAGAAGCATCTAAATTGAAAGTCATTATAAAACCTGTATTGTAATTGGAATTATTTTTTTCATTAGTATTGGTATTGGTGTTGGTATTTATACCAGGACACATATTGGGGGTGTCACCTAGACTTGTACTTGAATTGGTGTTAGTCTGTTTCCTACTCAAGACAGGTTTGTAAAAAACACTCTCTCTCAATTTTTATTTCCCTGATCAAGTCATCTAACAATGGGACCAGGTAGGCTTGTCTCAAAAATATTTGTATTTTTGCATTCAATGTTAAAATCATCTTTGATTGACACCATCCATGCTGCTCTAACAAGCTGTCCTTTGACTACTGAACATTTCTAGTGGTAAGGGTGTGCACTCGAAAAATGTAAGAAGGTGTTTGAATATGTATTTTTCCTAAAAATCGTAGCAGTGTATCTACTCTCTTCTTCATTTTTACTAAGTTCGTCAGTTAAGAAATAGATCGGTTTTGAAAATTAAATGTAAATTGCAAAAAATCAGTTGTGTTATTAAAATATTGAACAAGTTCTGTTGCAGCTGTTTCATCACCCTTAATTATAATAAAGATGTCATTCAAGTAACGGGTGAAGAAATAGATTTTGCTCAATATTTGGTTATTATTAAATATGAATACATGTTCTCAGTGGGCCATCACCAAGTTTGCAAAACTGGCCGCACAAGGTGACCCCATGGCTACTCCAACTTTTTGTAAATAATATTTTTGTTTGAACAAGATGAAATTATTGGTCAGGAATTATATCTAATAATTCTTTCACCAAGGCAATTTCAGTAGTTGGTGCACTTATTTGTCTCATTATAGTTGCTACCTATTCTACACCTTGAGTATGAGGTATAGACATATATAAATATTTTACATCCACAGTTAGGAAATTATAATTTCCATTATATTCTAGCTGGTTTATTCTTTCTAAAAATTTCCAAGAGTTCTTACAAATTTATTGTTCTAACATTACATATTTTTTTCAAAATTGAATCCACCACTTTGGCACTTGCATATGTTATAGAGTTTCTGCCATCAACTATTTGCCTTAAGGGTGGCTTCTGTAGATCTTTATGTATTTTGGAGACTCCAAACATTACTGGTGTCAAAAGTGCAACCATGTTCATATAATTGAGCAGGTTAACATCAGTTTTTGCTTCTATAAACAAATCATTTATGTAAATTTTAATTCGTTGACTTGCAACATTCACTTCATTTAGATACTGTCTGATATGCATCAGTTTCTAAAATTCTTTCTATCCTATTCTCATAATCATCTATGTCCATGAAAACCAATACGCCACCTTTGTCAGGTTTCATTACTCTCACTTAAACTGCCCTTAAATTATTCAATACTTCCCATTCACTTTTACTGAAGTTGCTCTTAGCTTTGTTATGCTTATAACTTATAATATATATAGCTCGAAAATCTAATTCACAAACTCTTTCAAAGGTAAGAAGTAAAGGGTGTAAAGGTGGGGTAAATAAACTGGAATCTTTGAATTCACTCACACTAGCCATATTGTGGCCTAATACAATATTTAAATTCAATTTTCTTACGAAAAGTTTTAAGCCCAAAATGGTCTTGGCTATGTCCTCTCTACAAGTGGGAACAAATGTTAATCCTTTAGCAAGTATTTCTACTAGCTCTGGTAATACTGCAAAGGAAGAATAATTGTAAATACTAAAGTCACCTTCTTTATTTTTAACAATGATGCAATTATCGTAGTTGTCCGTATTTTCATATTGTGCAATGTTTATTACCTCCATTTTCTGTTTGTTTTGCGGTGGTTGTTTCTCTGCTGCTGTCTTCCCTCTGAAGGCTTTTTAGCTGAAGTACCAGATCACATTAAATCTTTGTAGTTCTGCTGTTCTGTTTTGTTTTTTTGTTTTTTTTTTTTTTTGGTTTGTCTTTTGTTTCTAGTATATTCCCTCAGAAAAACCCAGATTTTTTTGGTTCTATGTTCTGTGGATTGTTGTAATTGTGCCCCCTCGTCTCCGACCTATTCCCATGATCTTGTCGATGGAAATTCTGCCTGCTAGGTTGGTTATTGACATTACGAGTATTTGTTTGTGCTTGCTGTTGATTCTGAATACGTTTACTCCTATGAACGTCAGAACTTCCCCCATTATTGCTATTTTCAATCAGCGTATTTCCTGGAGAAGTGGTTTCTCCTTCAACATCATCAGTTCTCTCATTTTGATTGGTGAGATTAATGTGGACGCCACCCCTTGATTTCCAAACTTGTGAAGGTGGTGGGCATGGATAAGCAGTCCCACTTTCATATTGTAAATGGTCTCTTTCCAGTTTTTTGAGTTTAATAGTTTTCAGTTTAACTAGGTGTTGATCGATACTGTGGAGCACCCTGTTACAATTGTATTTATACCTCTCAAAATTGGCATATGTTCTTATTTGTTCATTCATGATGATAATGTCTTCTGCTATTTCATCTGCCATAATTTGGTAATGTTTTACCATAAGTTCTAGTAAGTCCAACCCCTATCTATTAAACAATTTGATCAGATCTTGGTGAAAGATAGAGTCTGGTATTAGACCAGTAGGGAATTGCCATGATCTCAGCCCCTTTCGTACTAGTTGTTGCCATAAACATTCACCAAAGTACTCAATCTACAGCCATAGTTTCTTGTATTTTAGAAGTTTGTGGTTGAACAGGTCCAGAGTTTCAATAATGTTGTTGCCTCAAGCCAAGTATCCCATATCATGGCTAGTTGTAGGTTTGCTAAAGTTTAAAGGAAATTGTAGCCAATCTTTTATTATAGGAACCCAAATAAGCCTCTGAGGTAACTCATTCCTATTACTGGTGCTTGAACTACATAGTCGCATATCTATATTAGGTCCAAATTGTGTATTTCCTTCCTGTACTATTGTATTCATTACGCGACTAGTTACTGCACCCGGAGGGGAAACCGGGTTAGAATTTACAGTATGAGCGACATTTAAAGCTGAATTTGAAACTGCATTCAAGTCTTCTGGATTACCTGGAACACTACAATTGAGTCCCATTTGGCTTGATGCATCCAGTCTTCTGTTGAGAGCATCTATTGCTGAGATAATGCTTGCACAATAGCTGTTAGACTTCCAATAGAATCTGTTTCTTTCCCAGTGGCTATAAGTAAGGTAGGAGAGTTATCAAATCTGTTAGCTGCCATGTTTCCAAAGCAACAAACAAGCCACTAAAATCCAGATAACACAAAAAAAAACTGAATGTCCAGAAGATAGGGACTAGGCAGCAATCAGGACTCCAAAAATAAAATTATGTTCAGAAACATTTAATGAAGCACATTTCGTCCAGTTGATTCACATGAACTTCATCAGATAAAAGCATTAAAACATTCTCCCCTTTTAAATGCCTCTCCTTAACAAATCATGTGACTTATAAAACTGTTCTTTAAAGGAACCTCCATACTATAATACAATAAGTCCAGTCCCAATCAGTATTAGAAATATATATATATATATATATATATATATATATATATATATATATATATATATATATATATATATATATATATATATATATATATATATAATGAAAATATCTGCCTTTTAAAGTTAAAAAATCTGATGAGATGATGACTGAATTTTTGTAGAGGTAGATATATTTTGGGTCATTTTGAATGATGACTGTACAGTGGAAAAAAACTCACTTTATATATAGAAAATGGTTATAGTTTAAGAACCTGATTGAACTGAATTCCAATATTAGGACAGGAAAACAGGCGATAATGAATAAATGTGGCTGTTGTCCCCTATGCAATCACATTTACATAAGTGATTTTTTTAACATCAATGGCTTTAATTTTAAAGTAAGGGGCAAGTTTAGTTGTAATTCTACTGGTATTGTTTATATGGCAATCTGTCAGGAATGCCCACGTTTTTATATTGGGAAAACCTAACACAGGTTAGGAGATAGGATGTAAAAGCAGCAATATGAGATTTCATAAAAATAAAATCATTTAAGCTCTGTACCATCATATTTTAAAACATCCAGGGCATAATTTAAAATTTTCTTTTATTGAGCAGGTGACTCATAATCCTAGGGGTTGTGTTTGGTCACTTTATTTGGAGAAGCAGGAGTTATACAGGATTTTACAATTTAATGTAGTCAGTTGGCCTGGGCTTAATGACATGGCATCCATTGGATGCCTTTTGAAAATTAAAGCACAATTTAGATAACTTTTATTTATTTATTTATTTATTTATTTATTTTTACATTTTTTTTGTATTATGTCTTTGTTTATATATTTATATTTTACTTAAATATTAATAAAGTTGCATTTTATTAGAAGGTGGGCCTTTTGAAATGCAAGTATTTGTATTTAATTGTTTTTAATTGTTTTAATTATATCGTTTACTGCTATTATTAGGATTATGTGACAAGTGCATATTATTTAAGGTGTCTGACAAATTGTCATTTCCATGGGATGGAGTGGGCAGTCACAAGGTGAAGAGTCTGAGTGCATAAACAGTAAATGTCTTAATCAAAATATTAGCGGGAGTGCCTTTGCATTTTTCTGTTGGTGCTTTAACGTGGAAGGCAGATGAGTACTGGATTACAAGAAATTACAAACATTGCATTGTATACTTCAGTTCTTTCTCAGAATCCTCAAGAAGAAATCCTGAGTGCTGCTGGAAACAAAAGGCCAATCACTTCTTTGACTGTGCAAGGATTTCTGTGCATGAATGAGCCCCTTCGGTGCTGGGCTGATATGAAGGCAACACATGACTAGAGATGAGAAGGAGACTACAAAACCTTTATCCACCTGGGTTCCTAGATAATCAGTGGACATTGATTTCATTAGCTTCACAGGGCAGGGTCTGCTGCATTCCAGCCTCTGCTGAAAGTAGCAGCTTTCTTGTTACAGCTATCCAAGTGTATGCTCCACTAAGAGGACTGGAATGCCTGTTTTTGACTGAGATGTTTCTGCATGGTTGGTTAATGAATATTAATAAACCAGATTCTGCAAAGACAGAGCCTAATGAACTGCAAATGCCTGGAGATCTTGTTCAGTTTCATCTACGAAAAAGTAGTTTTAATCCTATGGGGTGATATTGGTAACCAAAACAAAACATACTCTATGAATGGTAATACAACCTTGACTGCTATGTTGTAAATCATGTATGCTCCACTACTTTCTGTATCTCAGCTAAGTGACACTATAAAGATTGATTTTACTACAGCATTATTACACACAGTGAAATCATACTCTCTTTTTTAGCTAGTTAACTCACTGAACTTTGGTTGCTTCACTGAAATTAGCACTGTTGTCCTGACTGTGGTGTTATTGCATTTAAATAATATTGCACTTTTTGTGACTTGTTATATTGCTGCTCTTCAGTGGCAATATCCAAGATAAAAGATTTCTCACAAGTACTGCACGGTTCAACAATCACTTACATAACATTTACTTTTGCTGAATATATTTCTTACTCTGAAACTGTTACCATTACTAATGGCAGTCCCAAGAATATGTTTTAGGCCATTTGTTGTTTTCTCTACACAAAAATAGCCTTCCAAGGGGACCTGCTTCTTTTCATCTCATTATGTAAAAAGGTGACATTATACTAATAAAAGGTCTCATTAATTTCCAAAGCATTGCAAACTGATGTCCTTCTTATTTCAAATTGGTTGGCCACTAACAAACTGACTATGAATATCACAAGTCTACTGCTACAGTTTTTAGCAAAGAAAAAAGATTAGCTAAAATTTCAGCATCCTGTATTACTGACCAAACAGCAACATTAGCCTCTTTAACAAGGTAACAAAGATATCTAGGCATACTTTTAGGTGATTCACATTCCCTTTATAATCATATAAAACACATGGCTACTAAAGTATTACAAGTAGCAAAGTATTACAAGCTATAAGCTATTAACCATTCATGAATTACAGAATCATAGAATGTGCAAGGCAACTGGGACATGTGGCCATGTACTCCTTGTCCACCCTCAGACCTCCTCTCCTTCTTCAGGTAGAGACAGGCCCCGTTACGCTGCTGGTGACTTCATATACACCTATCCAGTTATACTGCTGGCGACTTCATATGTACCTATCCAGTTATATCACTGGTGACTTCATGTATACCTCTCCAGTTATAGTGTGGAGGCGGCCTCTACACTACATGAACTTCAATCCTACTTCACCTTTGCAGAAACATGTTTCACCAATATCAAACTTCTTCTCAATCCCTCCAAAAAAAAAAAAACAAACTTATTATATTTGGCCCAGGAAAATCACCACCCCTAAGTAATAGCTTCTCCATCAAATCCAAAGATAACACTCAAATCAGCCCTACCACACGCACAAAACTGCTAGGTGTTGATCTTAAATTTGACATCCACATTGCTCAAACCATCAAGAAGGTTAACTAAAAACTTGGACTCCTTTATAGGAATAAAGACTTTATGACTAATAACACCAAAGCAACCATTGCAAGGACCCATCTCCTATCCATCCTCTTATATGCCTCTCCCATCTTAACTAATCTCCGGCAAACTGACCTAAATAAAATGGAATCTTGTTGCAACAAAATCACTAAATTTGCTACCGAATCCCCTTATAGGTCCCATCACTGTTTGTCACTTAAGCAAGTCAACTGGTTGGAGCTAACTCATATGCTACTACTCAACCAACTATCTCTGCTCACAAACTCTGCTACTTTCCCAACCTAACCCCTGCACTACAGGAACTCATACAACCACACATCTCCACTAGACCTCTTAGATCCAGCAACCAAAATCTCATAAAAGTCATCAAGCATAGAAACGATGCTGGTAAATGCCTTTTTGCCAGCACCTTTGCCAAAAAATGGAACACCCTACTAAGCCATAAAACCTATACCACCTCCACTACTCAGTTTAAAAAAACTCCTGAAAAAACATTTTCAGAATAATTGGCTATACTCATGCCATTCACCAGGCTAACCCTTAAAAAGGTAACTCCTCTGTACCCCAACTATTCTCAGACAGTCTGTTTCATGAATAAGTAATACTGCCTCTTTTTAGGTTTTTTGAGTAGATGTCCCTAACGGATAGTGAGGGGACTTCTGATAGGGTTTCTCCAAACAGAAAGAAAAGTAATAGAAATATCCCTTTAGAAGGGGCACAGGACATCGTGGGGGGGGGGGGGGTTAGGAAGCACAAGAAAAGAACCTCTGCATGTCTCGTTTCAGGGTCTACTGAACAATTTTCTGAGTTAGTTTCAGTTCAGACTTCTAATCAGAATGTATTAAATCTCTCAAGAACTGTATTATCTGAGGAACAAATAGCCTTATTGAATAAGGGACTTAATTATATACCAGCTTTTTTCTCTCAAGAATATCATATCATCCAGGACTTGCAGGTTTTTTGCCGCAATCTCAATTTAAAATTGTTTTTTGCCGAGGATGGTTCACGGGTATCAGATGAGTTTAGGTTTGGTAGATCGTCATTTCAACCACCTATGAATAAATATGTCTCCATTTTTATGGATTCTATTTTGAGGGACCTTCATTTTGAGAATTATGGGCATGTTATGTTACAAAATAATCTCACTTCAGGTGATAGGTTGGCTTTGGATCAACTACGTAACAACAAGGAAATTACAGTACTTTCAGCGGATAAGGGAGGTGCTGTGGTGGTTCTCAATACAGATGATTATATACAGGAAGGGATGTCACAACTATCGGACAAAACATGTTACATGCATATGTCAATAGATCCCACACCTAATTTCAAAGATGAAATTGATTCCTTTTTAAAGCTTGCTTTTGTAAAGGGGATCATTAGTAAAAAATGTTTATCGTCATTGACTGTGTCAGAACCATCTAAACAGATTCTGTATCTTTTGCCTAAGATTCACAAATCACTTAACAAACCTCCTGGTAGACCTATTGTCTCTGGAATAGGATCTCTTACTGAACCCCTATCGGCATTTCTCATGAAATACCTCAAGCCTTTGTTGGGTTTGAATAGGGCAAGGCTGCAGGACACAACCCAATTTTTACAGATTATCCAGGATACCCAGTTAGAACCAGGATGGTATATGTGTACTTTAGATGTAAAAGCATTATACACCAGTATTCCACATTGGGCAGGTTTACAATCCCTTCAGTACTGGCTCAACAGAGCAAATCTATATTCACCCGGGTTCAATACTTTACTCATCTGTATTTCAGAACATGTACTCAATAAAAATGTGCTATATTTTCAAGGCCAATGTTATTGGCAATTGCAAGGTACGGCTATGGGAGTGTCTTTTGCTCCTATTTATGCAGACCTTTTCATGGCTTATTTTGAGGAGTACATGATTTATGACAATTTACACAACATCTATCAGGTTGAAATGGACATCTGATGACGTTACCTGGACGACTGCTGGTTAGTGTGGCGTGCGGATTTGGGTTACTTACGTGAATTTGTTGACTATCTCAACAGCAATATATGGGGATTGGAATTTTCATTGTCATATGATCAGAACACGATCAACTTTTTGGATGTTACGGTTTCCAGAAATCATGATTTTACATTATCTAGCAAGGTTTTCCGTAAGTACCCACAATATAACACCCTGCTACATGCTTCTAGCATGCACCCACACCACACTATCAGGAGTATTCCAGTGTCACAATTCATGCGTATTAAGCGCCTTAGTTCTAAGGATGCTGAATATGAATCAGCTAGCATGGATTTAAGTAATAGGTTTGCCAGTAGGGGCTATGACCATAAAGACATTAACCTAGCCAGATGCAGGGTCAACCATATTAACCGGGAAAAATTGTTGGAATACAAATCGGAGAAAAACAATACATTAAGTACTCCCATACGTTTTGTCACCACCTATGGTAGAAATATTAATATGATCAGGAATATCATCAATAAACATTGGAACATCCTGCTGGCCAATGATCATTTGAGGTCACTTTTGGGACAACAATGTCGTTTTTCTTATAAACGAGGCAAAACATTGGGATCGTACTTATCACATTATAAACACATAGGCAGTGGAGGGATTACTCATAAACAACTTACGTTACAAGGTGAAGAGTTATTTGGCTCTTTTCCCTGTGGCCATTGTGGTTCATGTTCATATATGAATAAATCTAAGGAGTTTTCAAGTCGCAATACCACTCAGATATTTAACATCAAAATATTTGGTAACTGTGATAATGATTGGGTTGTGTACCTAGCTACTTGTTATTGCGGTGCATTCTATGTGGGCCAAACTTCTAGGCCCCTTAGATCTCGAATGAATGAACATTGCAGTGATATTAAGAATCATAAATCTACCAGTGCTTTGTATCAACATACTCTCAAACATCCACAGGCCAAATTCAATTTCATGGTCATAGATCGTATTATAGGTGACCGTTGCCATAAACAGGGTTGGCACGGCCTACTAGATCACAAAGAGAAATACTGGATAATTACACTAGGGGGTCTTTTTCCTCCTGGACTTAATGATCATCTATAGTTGGCCTTTTATATTCAGGTTCTTAGACCACATTACTGTTGAATAGTACAGGTCCAGTTTTCAATTATGAATGTCTATAGTTCCCCAGTCCTCATGTTTTTTGATAAATAGGACCAGGGCATTTTTGCTCGGTTGAGGTATAGTCCTTATTATAGATTTGTTGTCTATCCAGTGGTCTTTCATGGTTTGCAGGATATCTTTATCTAAGATATGATGAATCTTTCAATAAACATTTGAATACTTTGATTGGTGTACCATGGTTCACCATCGGTAATCTGTTTTTCAGATTATTTCACTGTTACATAGTATATGTCTAGTCTCAAATCATGTTTTTCATTATATTTTATTTTGTGATTTCTCCTCAGGTTTTTTGATAAATAGGTCCAGGGAGTTACTGCTTTGTGGAGGTTTAGTTTGTAACATTGCATTCTACTTTGTGGTCTTTCATCATTTTTTATGATGAACAAATCCTAGACTTGTTTGCTTTTTGGATGTCTAATATTTATCCTTAATATAATGAATAATTCATCAGACAGTTGGATTTTTTATATGGTGTACCACAGTTCACTATTGATTATTGTCCATTTTTGGATGTATTTCCTTTTTTGAATATGTATTTCTATGTATATACCCAGTTTCAGGAGGTCCCATGTTTTTCATAGGATTTAGATTTAATGTACAAATTTTTGGATGTCAGATAGATTCTTATCAATACTAGTTTTGATGCTGTATGATGAAATTCTTTGGGCTATGGCTGTTTTTCACATTTCTATGTTTCATCAATATTCATGACTTCTGTCTGCCTATTGGTTTACATTTTGTATTTATTACATTGTGAATAGGGCACTGTTGTTTGTCCTACACTGAAGAAGGCAGGTTGTGCCGAAACCGGTCTGTTTGTAATAAAGGATTGTATTTTTCATCTGAATCTGCTCCTGCTGGTCTACTTTTGTTTTTCGTGGAAATGGTTTGGACCGTGCATTCCCCCGTGCATAGAACTATGTTTTGTTTTGATATTCTATGCCTCATTGTTTGACTTTTATATGAACTGTTAATGTATTCCATACTGTATGCATCATCTCCTTGTGTGTATGCAATGAAAGCTGCCATAACATGAAACGAATGTTCCATGTAATTTCCTATTATTCCATGTATGTGTTGTTTGGAGCTTATCTCCCTGGGCCTCCCTGAAAATGGATCTGTGTCCAGTTGGATTTTCCCTGTAACAAATGTAAAATAAAATAAATAAATATATATACCTATACAGTTAAAATGCTGGTAACTTCATGCATATCTATCCAGTTAAACTGCTGGTGAATTCATATATACCTATCATGTTATACTGGTGGCAGCTTCATATATACCTGTCCATTTATACTGCTGGAGACTTCATGTATACCTATCCAGTTATACCGCTGGTCACTTCATGTCTACCTATCCAGCTATACTGCTCATAACTTTATATATATATATATATATATATATATATATATATATATATATATATATATACCTATCCAGTTATACTGCTAGTAATGGCATGTATACCTATTCAGTTATACTGCTAGTGAATTCATGTATATCTATTCAGTTATACTGCTGGAAACTTCATATATACCTATCCAGTTATACTGCTGGTGACTTCATATATACCTATCCAGTTGTACTGCTAGTAACTCATACATACCTCTCCAGTTATACTGCTGGTGACGTCATATATAACTATCCAGTTATACTGCTGGTGACTTCATATATACCTTTCCAGTTATACCACTGGTGACTTAAAATATACCTATCCAGTTATACCGCTGGTGACTTCATATATACCTATCCAATTAAAATGCTAGTGACTTCATATATACCTATCCAGTTATACTGCTGGTGACTTCATATATACCTTTCCAGTTATACCACTGGGGACTTCATATATACCTATCCAGTTATACTGCTTATAACTTCATATAAACCAATCCAATTAAAATGCTGGTGACTTCATATATACCTAGCCAGTTCTGCTGGTAACTTCATGTATACCTATCCAGTTATACTGCGGGTGACTTCATGTATACCTATCCAGTTAAACTGCTATTGACTTCATATATACCTATCCAGTTATACTGCTGGTGACTTCATATATACCTATCCAGTTATACTGCTGGAAACTTCATATATACTTATGCAGTTATATCGCTGGTGACTTCATGTATACCTATCAAGTTATACTGCTGAAGACATCATGTATACCTATCCAATTATACCGCGGGTCACTTCATGTATACCTTTCCAGTTATACTGCTGGTGACTTCATGTATACCTATCCAGTTATACTGCTAGTGACTTCATATTATACCTATCTAGATAAACTGCTGGTGACATCATGTATACCTTTCCAGTTATACTGCTGGAGACTTCATATATACCTATCCAGTTATACTGCTGGTACCTTCATATATACCTATCCAGTGATGCTGCTGGAGATTTCATATAGACCTATCCAGTTATACCGCTGGTGACTTTATGTATAACTATCCAATTATACTGCCGGTGACTTCATGTATACCTATCCAGTTATACTACTGGAGACTTTATATATACCTATCCAGTTATATTGCTGGTGACTTCATGTATACCTTTCAAGTTATACTGCTGGTGACTTCATATACACCTATCCAGTTATACTGCTGGAGACTTCATATATACCTATCCAGTTATACCACTGGTGACTTTATGTATAACTATCCAATTATACTGCCGGTGACTTCATGTATACCTATCCAGTTATACCGCTCGTGACTTCATATATACCTATCCAGTTATATTGCTGGTGACTTCATGTATACCTTTCAAGTTATACTGCTGGTGACTTCATATACACCTATCCAGTTATACTGCTGGAGACTTCATATATACCTATCCAGTTATACCACTGGTGACTTTATGTATAACTATCCAATTATACTGCCGGTGACTTCATGTATACCTATCCAGTTATACCGCTCGTGACTTCATATATACCTATCCAGTTACACAGCTGGTGTCTTCATATATACCTGTCCAGTTATACTGCTGGTGACTTCATATATACCTATCCCGTTATACTGCTGGTGACTTCATATATACCTATCCCGTTATACTGCTGGTGACTTCATATATACCTATCCAGTTATACTGCCGGTGACTTCATATATACCTTTTAAGTTATACTGCTGGTTACTTAATATATACCCATCCAGTTATACTGCTGGTGACTTCATATATACCTATCCAGTTATACTGCTGGTGACTTCATATATACCTATCCAGTTATACCGCTGGTGACTTCATATATACCTATCCATTTAAATTGCTGGTGACTTCATATATACTTATCCATTTAAATTGCTGGTGACTTCATATATACTTATCCAGTTATACTGCTAGTGACTTCATGCATACCTATCCAGTTATGCTGCTGGTGACTTCATATATACTTATCCAGTTATACTGCTGATAACTGCATGTATACCTATCCAGTTATACTGTTAGTGACTTCATATATACTTATCCAGTTATACTGCTGATAACTGCATGTATACCTATCCAGTTATACTGCTGGCAACTTCATATATACCTATCCAGTTATACTGCTGGTGACTTCATGCATACCTATCCAGTTATGCTGCTGGTGACTTCATGTATACATATCCAGTTATACAGCTGGTGACTTCATGTATACCCATCCAGTTATACTGCTTGTGACTTTATGCATACCGATCCAATTACACTGCCAGTGACTTCATATATACCTATCCAGTTATACTGCTGGTGACTTCATATGTACCTTCCCAGTTATACCACTGGGGACTTCATATATACCTATGCAGTTATGCCGCTGATAACTTCATATATACCTATCCAATTAAAATGCTGGTGACTACATATATACCTATCCAGTTCTGCTGGTAACTTCATGTATACCTATCCAGTTATACTGCTATTGACTTCATATATACCTATCCAGTTATACTGCTGAAGACATCATGTATACCTATCCAATTATACCGCGGGTCACTTCATGTATACCTTTCCAGTTATACTGCTGGTGACTTCATGTATACCTATCCAGTTATACTGCTAGTGACTTCATATTATACCTATCCAGATAAACTGCTGGTGACTTCATGTATACCTCTCCAGTTATACTGCTGGAGACTTCATATATACCTATCCAGTTATACTGCTGGAGAACTCATATATACATATCCAGTTTTACCACTGGTGACTTTATGTATACCTATCCAGTTATACTGCTGGTGACTTCATATATACCTATCCAGTTATACAGATGGAGACTTCAGATATACTTTTCCAGTTATACTGCTGGAGACTTCATATATACACCTATCCAGTTATACAGCTGGTGACTTCATGTATACCTATCCAGTTATACTGCTTGTGACTTCATATATACCTATCAAGTTATACTGCTGGTGACTTCATATAGACCTATCCAGTTATACTGCTGGAGACTTCATATACACCTATCCAGTTATACCGCTGGTGACTTTATGTATAACTATCCAATTATACTGCCGGTGAGTTCATGTATACCTATCCAGTTATACCGCTTGTGACTTCATATATACCTATCCAGTTACACAGCTGGTGATTTCATATATACCTATCCGGTTATACTGCTGGTGACTTCTTATATACCTATCCAGTTATATTGTTGGTGACTTCATATATACCTATCCCGTTATACTGCTGGTGACTTCATATATACCTATCCAGTTATACTGCCGGTGACTTCATATATACCTTTTAAGTTATACTGCTGGTTACTTAATATATACCCATCCAGTTATACTGCTGGTGACTTCATATATACCTATCCAGTTATACTGCTGGTGACTTCGTATATACCTATCCAGTTATACCGCTGGTGACTTCATATATACCTATCCAGTTAAATTGCTGGTGACTTCATATATACTTATCCAGTTATGCTGCTAGTGACTTCATGCATACCTATCCAGTTCTGCTGCTGGTGACGGTGACTTCATATATACCTATCCAGTTAAACCACTGGTGACTACATGTATACCTATCCAGTTATACTGCTGGTGACTTCATGTATACCTATCCAGTTATATTGCTGGTGACTTCATATATACCTATCCAGTTATACTGCTGGTTGCTTCATATATACCTTTCCAGTTAAATCGCTGGTGACTTCATGCATACCTATCCAGTTATACTGCTGATGACTTCATATATACCTATCTAGTTATACCACTGGTAACTTCATATATACCTATCCAGTTATACTGCTGCTAACTGCATGTATAGCTATCCAGTTATACTGCTGGTAACTCCATATATACTTATCCAGTTATACTGCTGTTGACTTCATGTATACCTATCCAGTTATACTGCTGGTGACTTCATGCATACCTATCCAGTTATTCTGCTGATAACTCCATATATACCTATCCAGTTATACTGCTGGTCACTTGATATATACCTATCCAGTTATATTGCTGGTGACTTCATGTATACCTATCCAGTTATACTGCTGGTGACTTCATATACACCTCTCCAGATATACTGCTGGAGACTTTATATATACCTATCCAGTTATACCGCTGGTGACTTTATGTATACCTATCCAATTATACTGCCGGTGAGTTCATGTATACCTATCAAGTTATACCGCTGGTGACTTCATATATACCTATCCAGTTACACAGCTGGTGATTTCATATATACCTATCCGGTTATACTGCTGGTGACTTCTTATATACCTATCCAGTTATATTGTTGGTGACTTCATATATATCTATCCAGTTATATTACTGGTGACTTCATATATATCTATCCAGTTATACTGCTGGTTACTTAATATATACCCATCCAGTTATACTGGTGGTGACTTCATATATACCTATCTACTTATCCTGCTGCTGACTTCATATATACTTATCCAGTTATACTGCTGATAACTACATGTATACCTAACCAGTTATACTGCTGGCAACTTCATATATACCTATCCAGTTATACTGCTGGTGACTTTATGTATACCTATCCAGTTATACTGCTGGTGACTTCATATATACCTATCCAGTTATACAGATGGAGACTTCAGATATACTTTTCCAGTTATACTGCTGGAGACTTCATATATACCTATCCAGTTATACTGCTGGTGACTTCATATATACCTATCTAGTTATACCGCTGGTGACTTCATATATACCTATCCATTTAAATTGCTGGTGACTTCATATATACTTATCCAGTTGTACTGCTAGTGACTTCATGCATACCTATCCAGTTCTGCTGCTGGTGACTTCATATATACCTATCCAGTTAAACCACTGGTGACTACATGTATACCTATCCAGTTATACTGTTAGTGACTTCAGAAATACTTATCCAGTTATACTGCTGATAACTGCGTGTATACCTATCCAGTTATACTGCTGGTGACTTCATGTATACCCATCCAGTTATATTGCTGGTGACTTCATGTATACCTATCAAGTTATACCGCTGGTGACTTCATGTATACCCATCCAGTTTTACTGCTTGTGACTTTATGCATACCGATCCAGTTACACTGCCAGTGACTTCATATATACCTATCCAGTTAAACTGCTGGTGACTTCAAATATACCTACTAAGTTTTACCGCTGGTGACTTCATATATACCTATCCAGTTATACCACTGGTGACTAGATGTATACCTGTCCAGTTATATTGCTGGTGAATTCATATATACCTATCACATTATACTAGTGGCAGTTTTATATATACCTATCCAGTTATACCACTGGGACTTCATGTATACCTGTACAGTTAAGCTGCTGGTGACATCATACCTACCTATCCAGTTATACTGCTGATGACTTCATACCAACCTATCCAGTTATCCTGCTAGTGACTTCATATATACCTATCCAGTTTTACTGCTGTTGACTTCATATATACCTATCCAGTTATACTGCTGGTGACTTCATATATACCTATCCAGTTATACTGCCGGTGACTTCATATATACCTCTTCAATTATACTGCCGGTGACTTCATATATACCTTTCAAGTTATACTGCTGGTGACCTAATATATACCTATCCAGTTATACTGCTGGTCATTTCATATATACCTATCTAGTTATACTGTAGGTGACTTCATAGATACCTATCCAGTTATACTGCTGGTTGCTTCATATATACCTTTCCAGTTAAATTGCTGGTGACTTCATGCATACCTATCCAGTTATACTGCTGATGACTTCATATATACCTATTTAGTTATACCACTGGTAACTTCATATATACCTATCCAGTTATGCTGCTGCTAACTGCATGTATAGCTATCCAGTTATACTGCTGGTAACTCCATATATACTTATCCAGTTATACTGCTGTTGACTTCATGTATACCTATCCAGTTATACTGCTGGTGACTTCATGCATACCTATCCAGTTATTCTGCTGGTAACTCCATATATACCTATCCAGTTATACTGCTGGTCACTTTATATATACCTATCCAGTTATATCGCTGGTGACTTCATGTATACCTATCCAGTTATACTGCTGGTGACTTCATATACACCTATCCAGTTATACTGCTGGAGACTTTATATATACCTATCCAGTTATACCGCTGGTGACTTTATGTATACCTATCCAATTATACTGCCGGTGAGTTCATGTATACCTATCAAGTTATACCGCTGGTGACTTCTTATATACCTATCCAGTTATATTGTTGGTGACTTCATACATATCTATCCATTTATACTGCCGGTGACTTCATATATACCTTTTAAGTTATACTGCTGGTTACTTAATTTATACCCATCCAGTTATACTGGTGGTGACTTCATATATACCTATCTAGTTATCCTAATGCTGACTTCATATATACTTATCCAGTTATACTGCTGATAACTGCATGTATACCTAACCAGTTATACTGCTGGCAACTTCATATATACCTATCCAGTTATACTGCTGGTGACTTCATGTATACCTATCCAGTTATACCGCTGGTGACATTATGCTTACCGATCCAGTTATACTGCTAATGACTTCATATATACCTATCCAGTTATACTGCTGGTGACTTCATATATACCTATCCAATTATACCGCTGGTGACTTCATATATACCTATCCAGTTATACCACTGGTGACTTCATGTATACCTATCCAGTTATATTGCTGCAGAATTCATATATACCTATCACATTATACTAGTGGCAGTTTCATATATACCTATCCAGTTATACCGCTGGTGACTTCATATACACCTTTCAAGTTATACTGCTGGTGACTTAATAAGTACCTATTCAGTTATACTGCTGGAGACTTCATATATACCTATCCAGTTATACTGCAGGTGACTTCATATATACCTATCCAGTTATACCGCTGGTGACTTCATATATATAATTATCCAGTTAAATCACTGGTGACTTCATATCTACCTATCCAGTTATACTGCTGGTGACTTCATATATACCTATCCAGTTATACCACTGGTGACTTTATGTATACCTATCCAGTTATACTGCTGATGACTTCATACTTACCTATCCAGTTATACTGATAGTGACTTCATATATATCTATCCAGTTATACTGCTAGTGACTTCATATATACCTATCGAGTTATACTGCTGGAGACTTCATATATACCTATCCAGTTATACTGCTGGTAACTGCATGTATACCTATCCAGTTATACTGCTGGTGACTTCATATATACCTATCTAGTTATACCACTGGTGACTTCATGTATACATATCCAGTTATACTGCTGGTGACTTCGTATATACCTGTCCAGTTTAACTGCTGGTAACTGCATGTATACCTATCCAGTTATACCGCTGGTAACTGCATGCATACCTATCCAGTTATACCGCTGGTAACTCCATATATACTTATCCATTTATATATTGCTGGTGACTTCATATATACCTATCCAGTTATACTGCTGGTGACTTCATATACACCTATCCAGTTATAAAGCTGGTGACTTCATATATACCTATCCAGTTATATCACTGGTGACTTCATGTATACCTATCCAGTTATACTGCTGGTGAATTCATACCTACCTATCCAGTTATACTGCTGATGACGTCATACCTATCTATCCAGTTATACTGCTAGTGACTTCATATATAACTATCCAGTTATACTGTGGGTGACTTCATGTATACCTATCCAGTTCAGCTGGTAGCTTCGTGTATACACTTCCAGTTATACTGCAGGTGACTTTATGTATACCTATCGAATTATACTGCTAGTGACTTCATATATGCTTGTCCAGTTATACTGCTGGTGATTTCATGTATTCCTATCTACTTATACTGCTGGTGACTTCATATATAGCTATCCAGTTATACTGCTGGTAAATTCATATATACCTCTCCAGATATACTGCAGGTGACTTCATAGATACCTATCCAGTTATACCGCTGGTGACTTCATATATACCTATCCAATTAAATCGCTGGTGACTTCATGCATACCTATCCAGTTATACTGCTGATGACTTCATATATACCTATCTAGTTATACCACTGGTAACTTCATATATACCTATCCAGTTATGCTGCTGCTAACTGCATGTATAGCTATCCAGTTATACTGCTGGTAACTCCATATATACTTATCCAGTTATACTGCTGGTGACTTCATGTATACCTATCCAGTTATACTGCTGGTGACTTCATGTATACCTATCCAGTTATACTGCTGTAGACTTCATGTATACCTATCCAGTTATACTGCTGGTGACTTCATGCATACCTATCCAGTTATACTGCTGGTAACTCCATATATACTTATCCAGTTATACTGCTGGTGACTTCAAATATACCTATCCAGTTATACTGCTGGTCACTTGATATATACCTATCCAGTTATATCGCTGGTGACTTCATGTATACCTATCCAGTTATACTGCTGGTGACTTCATATACACCGATCCAGTTATACTGCTGTTGACTTCATATATACCTATCCAGTTATACCGTTGGTGACTTCATGTATACCTATCCAGTTATACTGCCAGTGAGTTCATGTATACCTATCAAGTTATACCGCTGGTGACTTCATCTATACCTATCCAGTTACACAGCTGGTGACTTCATATATACCTATCCAGTTATACTGCTGGTGACTTCATATATACCTATCCAGTTATACTGCTGGTGACTTCATATATACACCTATCCAGTTATATTACTGTTGACTTCATATATATCTATCCATTTATACTGCCGGTGACTTCATATATACCTTTTAAGTTATACTGCTGCTTACTTAATATATACCCATCCAGTTATACTGGTGGTGACTTCATATATAGCTATCCAGTTATACTGCTGCTGACTTCATATATACTTATCCAGTTATACTGCTGATAACTGCATGTATACCTAACCAGTTATACTGCTGGCGACTTCATATATACCTATCCAGTTGTACTGCTGGTGACTTCATGTATACCTATCCAGTTATACCGCTGGTGACATTATGCTTACCGATCCAGTTATACTGCTAGTGACTTCATATATACCTATCCAGTTATACTGCTGGTGACTTCATATATACCTATCCAATTATACCGCTGGTGACTTCATATATACCTATCCAGTTATACCGCTGGTGACTTCATGTATATCTATCCAGTTATATTGCTGGTGAATTCATATATGCCTATTACATTATACTAGTGGCAGTTTCATATATACCTAATCCAGTTATACCGCTGGTGACTTCATATACACCTTTCAAGTTATACTGCTGGTGACTTAATAAGTACCTATTCAGTTATACTGCTGGTGACTTCATATATACCTATACAGTTATACTGCAGGTGACTTCATATATACCTATCCAGTTTTACTGCTGGTGACTTCATATATATAATTATCCAGTTAAATTGCTGGTGACTTCATATATACCAATCCAGTTATACTGCTGGTGACTTCATATATACCTATCCAGTTATACCACTGGTGACTTTATGTATACCTATCCAGTTATACTGCTGATGGCTTCATACCTACCTATCCAGTTATACTGATAGTGACTTCATATATAACTATCCAGTTAAACTGTGGGTGACTTCATGTATACCTATCCAGTTCAGCTGGTGACTTCGTATGTACACCTCCAGTTACACTACGGGTAACTTTATGTATACCTATCGAATTATACTGCTAGTGACTTCATTTATACCTATTCAGTTAAACTGCTGGTGACATCATATGTACATATCCAGTTATACTGCTGGTAACTGCATGTATTCCTTTCCATTTATACTGCTGGTAAATTCATATCTACCTATCCAGTTATACTGCTGGTGACTTCATGTATACCTATCCAGATATACTGCTGGCGACTTCATGTATACCTATCCAGTTATACTGCTCGTAACTCCATATATACATATCCAGTTATACTGCTGGTGACTTCAAATATACCTATCCAGTTATACTGCTGATGACTTCATACCTACCTATCCAGTTATACTGCTGCTAACTTCATATATACATATCCAGTTATACTGCTGGTGACTTCATATATACCTATCCAGTTCAACTGCTGGTAACTGCATATATACCTATCCAGTTATACTGCTGCTAACTCCATATATACCTATCCAGTTATACTGATAGTGACTTCATATATAACTATCCAGTTAAACTGTGGGTGACTTCATGTATACCTATCCAGTTCAGCTGGTGACTTCGTATGTACACCTCCAGTTACACTACGGGTAACTTTATGTATACCTATCGAATTATACTGCTAGTGACTTCATTTATACCTATTCAGTTAAACTGCTGGTGACATCATATGTACATATCCAGTTATACTGCTGGTAACTGCATGTATTCCTTTCCACTTATACTGCTGGTAAATTCATATCTACCTATCCAGTTATACTGCTGGTAACTTCATATATACATATCCAGTTATACTGCTGGAGGCTTCATGTATACCTATCCAGTTATACTGCTAGTGACTTCATATATATCTATCCAGTTATACTGCTAGTGACTTCATATATACCTATCCAGTTATACTGCTGGAGACTTCATATATACCTATCCAGTTATATCACTGGTGACTTCATGTATACCTATCCAGTTATACTGCTGGTGAATTCATACCTACCTATCCAGTTATACTGCTGATGACTTCATACCTACCTATCCAGTTATACTGCTGGTGACTTCATATATAACTGTCCAGTTATACTGTGGGTGACTTTGTGTATACCTATCCAGATCAGCTGGTGACTTTGTGTATACACTTCAAGTTATACTGCAGGTGACTTTATGTATACCTATCGAATTATACTGCTAGTGACTTCATATATGCCTGTCCAGTTATACTGCTGGTGATTTCATGTATTCCTATCCACTTATACTGCTGGTGACTTCATACCTACCTATCCAGTTTTACTGCTGGTAACTTCAGATATACATATCCAGTTATACCGCTGGAGGCTTCATGTATACCTATCCAGTTATACTGCTAGTGACTTCATATATATCTATCCAGTTATACTGCTAGTGACTTCATATATACCTATCCAGTTATACTACTGGTGACTTCATGTATACCTATCCAGTTATACTGCTGGTGACTTCATATATACCTATCCCATTATACCTCTGGTGACTTTATGTATACCTATCCAGTTATAATGCTGGTGACTTCATATATACCTATCCAGTTATACTGCTGGTAACTCGATATATACTTATCCAGTTATACGGCTTGTGACTTCATGTATACCTATCCAGTTATACCGCTGGTGACTTCATGCATACCTATCCAGTTATACTGCTGGTGACTCCATATATACTTATCCGGTTAAACTGCTTGTGACTTCATATATATCTATCCAGTTATACCACTGGTGACTTCATGTATACATATCCAGTTATACTGCTGGTGACTTCATATACACCTATCCAGTTATACCGCTGGTGACTTCATATATACCTATCAAGTTATATATCGCTGGTGACTTCATGTATACCTATCAGTTATACTGCTAGAGACTTCATATATACTTATCCAGTTATACTGCTGGTGACTTCATATATACCTATCTAGCTATAATGCAGGTGACTTTATGTATACCTATCCAAGAATTCATGTATACCTATCCAATTATACCGCTGGTGACTTCATGTATACCTTTCAAGTCATACAGCTGGTGACTTCTTGTATACCTATCCAGTTATACTGTTGGTGACTTCATATACACCTATCCAGTTATACCGCTGGTGGCTTCATATATACATATCCAGTTTTACTGCTGGCGACTTCATATATAACTATCCAGTTATACCGCTGGTGACTTCATATATACCTATCCAGTTAAATTGCTGGTGACATCATATATACCTATCCAGTTATACTGCTAGTAACGTCATACATACCTATCCAGTTATACTCCTGGAGTCTTCATACATACCTATCCAATTATACTGCCAATGACTTCATGTATACCTATCCAGTTATACCACCAGTGACTTCGTATATACCTATCCAGTTACACAGCTGATGCCTTCATATATACCTGTCCATTTATACTGCTGGTGACTTCATATATACCTATCAAGTTAAATTGCAGGTGACTTCATATATACCTATCCAGTTAGAATGCTGGTTAATTCATATATACCTATCACATTATACTAGTGTCAGATTTATGTATATATATATATATATATATATATATATATATATATATATATATATATATATATATATATATATATATATACCTATCTAGTTATACCACTGGGACTTCATGTATACCTATCCAGTTATACTGCTGGTAACTTCATACCTACTTGTCCAGTTATACTGCTGGTGACTTCCTGTGTACCTATCCAGTTATTCTGCTGGAGACTTCATATTTACCTATTCAGTTATACTACTGGAGACTTCATATATATCTATCCAGTTATACCACTGGTGACTTCATGTACACCTATCCAGTTATACTGCTACTGACTTCATGTATACCTATCCAGTTATACTGCTGGAGACTTCATCTATACCTTTCCAGTTATACTGCTGGTGACTTCATATATACCTATCCAGTTATACTGCTGGAAACTTCATGTATACCTATCTAGTTATACTCCTGGAGACATCATATATACTTATCCAGTTATACTGCTAGTGACTTCATATATACCTATACAGTTATACCACTGGTGACTTCATGTACACCTATCCAGTTATACTGCTGCTGACTTCATGTATACCTATCCAGTTATACTGCTGGAGACTTCATCTATACCTTTCCAGTTATACTGCTGGTGACTTCATATATACCTATCCAGTTATACCGCTGGAGACTTCATGTATACCTTTCCAGTTATACTGCTGGAGATTTGATATATACCTATCCAGTTATACCACTAGAGATTTCATGTATACCTATCCAGTTATACAGCTGGTGACTTCATATATACCGATCCAGTTATACTGCTAGTGACTTCATGTATACCTATTAAGTTATATTGCTAATAAATTCATACATACCTGTGCAGTTATACTGCTGGTGACTTCATATATACCTATCCAGTTATACTGCTGGAGACTTCATATATACTTATGCAGTTATACTGCTGGTAAATTCATGTATACCTATGAAGTTATACCGCTGAAGAGTTCATGTATACCTATCCAATTATACCGCGGGTCATTTCAAGTATAACTTTCCAGTTATACTGCAGGTGACTTCATGTATACCTATCCAGTTATACTGCTAGTGACTTCATATTATACCTATCCAGATAAACTGCTGGTGACTTCATGTATACCTTTCTGGTTATACTGCTGGAGACTTCATATATACCTATCCAGTTATACTGCTGGTGACTACATATATACCTATCCAGTTATACTGCTGGAGACTTCATATATACCTATCCAGTTGTACCGCTGGTGATTTTATATATACCTATCCAGTTATACTGCTAGTGACTTTATATATATGTATCCAATCAAACGGCTGGTGAATTCATATTTTCCTGTCACGTTATACTGGCGAAAGCTTCATATATACCTATCCAGTTATACTGCTCGTGAGTTCATATATACCTATCCAGTTATACTGCTGGTGAGTTCATATATACCTATCCAGTAATACTGCTGATAATTTCGTATTTACTTATTCAGTTCTACTGGTGACTTCATGTACACCTATCCAGTTATACTGCTGGTGACTTCATATAAACCGATCCAGTTAAACCACTGGTGACTTCATGTATACCTATCCAGTTATATTGCTAATGACTTCATATATACCTATCCATTTATACTGATGGTGACTTCATATACACCTATCCAGTTATACTGCTGGTAACTTCATATATACCTATACAGTTATACTGCTGGTGACTTCATATAAACCGATCCAGTTAAACCACTGGTGACTTCATGTATACCTATCCAGTTATATTGCTAATGACTTCATATATACCTATCCATTTATACTGATGGTGACTTCATATACACCTATCCAGTTATACTGCTGGTAACTTCATATATACCTATACAGTTATACTGCTGGTGACTTCATATATACCTATCCAGTTATACCACTGGTGACTTCTTATATACCTCTCCAGTTATACTGCTAGTGACTTCATGATATATATATATATATATATATATATATATATATATATATATATATATATATATATATATATATCTGAAGTTAATGACTTCAGATATAGCGATCCAGTTAATTTGCAGGAGACTTCATATATACCTATCCAGTTATACTGCTTGTGACTTCATGCATTCCTATCCAGTTATACTGCTGGTGACTTCATATATACCTATCCAGTTAAACCACTGGTGACTTCATGTATACCTATCCAGTTATACTGCTCGAGACTTCATGTATACCTATCCTGTTATACTGCTGGTGACTTCATATATACCTATCCAGTTATATAACTGGTGACTTCATGTATACCTATTATACTAGTGTCAGCTTCATATATATGTATATATACCTATCTAGTTATACCACTGGGACTTCATCTATACCTATCCAGTTATACTACTGGTAACTTCATACCTCCTTGTACAGTTATACTGCTGATGACTTCATACATACCTATACAGTTATACTGCTGGTCACTTTATGTATACCTATACACTTATACTGCTGGTGACTTCCTGTGTACCTATCCAGTTATTCTGCTGGAGACTTCATATATACCTATCCAGTTATACCGCTGGTGACGTCATATTTACCTATTCAGTTATACTGCTGGAGACTTCATATATACCTATCCAGTTATACCACTGGTGACTTCATGTACACCTACCCAGTTATACTGCTGCTGCCTTCATGTATACCTATCCAGTTATACTGCTGGTGATGTCATGTATATCTATCCTGTTATACTGCTGGAGACTTCATCTATACCTTTCCAGTTATACTGCTGGTGACTTCATATATACCTATCCAGTTATACTGCTGGAGACTTCATCTATACCTTTCCAGTTATACTGCTACTGACTTCATATATATCTATCTAGTTATACTGCTCGTGAGTTCATATATACCTATCCAGTTATACTGCTAGTGACTTCATGTATACCTATCTATTTATATTGCTAGTGACTTCATATATACCGATCCAGTTATACTGCTTGTGACTTCAAATATACCTCTCCAGTTATACTGCTAGTGACTTCATGTATACCTATCCAGTTACACAGCTGGTGACTTCATATATACCTATCCAGTTATACCGCTGGTGACTTCATATATACCTTTCTATTTGTACTGCTGGTGACTTCATATATTCCTATCCAGTTATACTGTTAGTGTATTCATGTATACCTATCCAGTTACACAGCTGGTGACTTCATATATACCTATCCACTTTACTGCTGGTGACTTCATACCTACCTGTCCAGTTATACTGCTGGTAACTTGATGTACACTTATCCAGTTGTACCGCTGGAGACTTCATCTATACCTATCCAGTTATACTGCTGGAGAATTCATATACACCTATCCAGTTATACCACTGGTGATTTTATATATACCTATCCAGTTATACTGCTACTGACTTCATATATACCTATCCAGTTATACCGCTGGGACTTCATGTATACCTTTCCAGTTATACTGCTGGTGAGTTCATATATACCAATCCATTTATACTACTGGTGAGTTCATATATACCTATCCAGTTATACTGCTGGAGACTTCATATATACTTATCCAGTTATACTACTGGTGACTTCATGTATACCTATCCAGTTATACTGCTAGTCACTTCATATATACCTATCCACTTATACTGCTGGTGACTTCATACCTACCTGTTCAGTTATACTGCTGGTAACTTCATATGTACCTATCCAGTAATAATGCTTGAGACTTCATATATACCTATCTAGTTATGCTGCTGGTGACTTCATATATACCTATCCAGTTGTACTGCTGGTGACTTCATGTATACCTATCCAGTTATACTGCTGGTGACTTCATGTATACATATCCAGTTACACCGCTGGTGGCTTCATGTGTATCTATCCAGTTATACTGCTGGTGACTTCATGCATACCTATCCAGTTATACTGCTGGTAACCCCATATATACTTATCCAGTTAAACTGCTGGTGACTTCATATATACATATCCAGTTATACTGCTGGTGACTTCATATATACCTATCCAGTTATACTGCTGCTAACTCCATATATACTTTTCCAGTTATATTGTTGGTGACTTCATGTATACCTATCTAGTTATACTGCTGGTGACTTCATATACACCTATCCAGTTATACTGCTAGTGACTTCATATATACCTATCCACTTATACTGCTGGTGACTTCATACCTAACTGTCCAGTTATACTACTGGTAACTTCATATGTACCTATCCAGTAATAATGCTTGAGACTTCATATATACCTATCCAGTTATGCTGCTGGTGACTTCCTGTACACCTATCCAGTTATACCGCTGGAGACTTCATCTATACCTATCCAGTTATACTGCTAGGGACTTCATATATACCTATCCAGTTATATCACTGGTGATTTCATATATACCTATCCAGTTATACTGCTAGTGACTTTATATATACCTATCCAGTTAAACTGCTGGTGAATTCATATTTACCTGTCATGTTATACTGGCGGAAGTTTCATATATGCCTATCCAGTTATACCGCTGGGACTTCATATATACCTATCCAGTTATACTGCAGGTGAGTTCATATATATCTATCCAGTTATACTGCTGATAACTTCATATATACCTATCCATTTATACTGCTGGTGACGTCATATACACCTATCCAGTTATACTCCTGGTAACTTTATATATACCTATACAGTTATACCACTGGTTACTTCATATATACCTATCCAGTTAAATTGCTGGTGAAATCATATATACCTATCCAGTTATACTGCTAGTGACTTCATGTATACCTATTAAGGTATACTGCTAATAAATTCATACATACCTATCCAGTTATACTGCTGGTGACTTCATATACACTTATCCAGTTATACTGCTGGTTACTTCATATATACGTATCCAGTTATACTCCTGGTGACTTCATATATACCTATCCAGTTATACTGCTGGTGACTTCATATATACCTATCCAGTTATACTGCTAATGACTTCATATATACCTTTAAAGTTATACTGCTAGATACTTCATATATACCTATCCAGTTATACTGCTTGTGACTTCATGCATTCCTATCCAGTTATACTGCTGGTGACTTCATATATACCTATCCAGTTAAACCACTAGTGACTTCATGTATACCTATCCAGTTATACTGCTGATGACTTCATACCTACCTATCCAGTCATACTGCTAGTGACTTCATATATACTTATCCAGTTATACTGTTCGTGACTTCATGTATTCCTATCCACTTATACTGCTGGTGACGTCATACCTACCTATCCAGTTATACTGCTGGTAACTTCATATATACCTATCCAGTTATACCGCTGGAGGCTTCATGAATACCTATCCAGTTATACTGCACATGACTTCATATATACCTATCCAGTTATACTGCTGGTGACTTCATATATACCTCTCCAGTTATAGTATTGGTGACTTTTTGTATACCTATCCAGTTATACTGCTATTGAATTCATATATACCTGTCCAGTTATACATCTAGTAACTTCATATATACCTATCTACTTATACTGCTGGTGGCTTCATACCTACCTGTCCAGTTATACTGCTGGTAACTTCATATGTACCTATTCAGTAATAACACGGGAGACTTCATATATACCTATCCAGTTATGCTGCTGGTGACTTCCTGTACACCTATCCAGTTATACTACAGGAGACTTCATCTATACCTATCCAGTTATACTGCTGGAGACTTCATATATACCTATTCAGTTATACCACTGTTGACTTTATATATACCTATCCAGTTATATTGCTAGTGACTTTATATATACCTATCCAGTTATACTGCTGGTGAATTCATATTTACCTGCCACGTTATACTGGCGGTAACTTCATGTATACCTATCCAGTTATACCGCTTAGACTTCATGTATACCTATCCAGTTATACTGCTGTAAAGTTCATATATACCTATCCAGTTATACTGCTGGTGAGTTCATATATACCTATCCAGTTTTACTGCTGATAACTTCATATATAATTATCGAGTTCTGCTGGTGACTTCATGTATACCTATCCAGTTATACTGCCAGTGACTTCATATATACCTATCCAGTTACACTGCTGTATACATATCCAGGTATACTGCTTGTGACTTTATGTATACCTATCCAGTTATACCGCTTAAGACGTCATGTATACCTAACCAATTATACCACTGGTGACTTCATGTATACCTTTCCAGTCATACAGCTGGTGACATCTTTATACCTATCCAGTTATACTACTGGTGACTTCATATACACCTATCCAGTTAAACTGCTGGTAACTTCATGTATACCTATCCTGTTATACCGCTGGTGACTTCATATACACCTATCCAATTATCCTGCTAGTAACGTCATACATACCTATCCAGTTATACTGCTGGAGACTTCATACATACCTATCCAATTATACTGCCAATGACTTCATGTATACCTATCCAGTTATACCACCGGTGACTTCATATATACCTATCCAGTTATACAGCTGGTGCCTTCATATATAGCTATATAGTTATACTGCTGGTGACTTCATATATACCTATCCAGTTTTGCCACTGGTGACTTCATATATACCTATCCAGTTAAATTGCAGGTGACTTCATATATACCTATCCAGTAATACTACTGATGACTTATTATATAGCTGTCCAGTTATACTGCTGGTGACTTCATATATACCTATCCAGTTATACCGCTGGTGACTTCATGTATACTTATCCAGTTAGACTGCTGGTGACTTCATGTATACTTACTTATCCAGTTAGACTGCTGGTGAATTCATATATACCTGTCACATTATACTAGTGTCAGCTTCATATATACCTATCCAGTTAAACCACTGGGACTTCTTGTATACCTATCCAGTTATACTGCTGGTGACTTTATGTATACCTATCCAGTTATTTATTTATTTAATTATTTATTTATATTTGTTGACCGGGAGTGTCCGACTGGACGTAGGTCCATTTTCAGCGGAGGCCCATGGAGAGAAGCTCCACAGTTAAAATAAACAGACAGTTATACGGCTGGTGACTTCTTGTGTACCTATCCAGTTATTCTGCTGGAGACTTCATATATACCTATCCAGTTATTCTGCTGAAGACTTCATATATACCTATCCAGTTATACCGCTGGTGACTTCATATATACCTATTCAGTTGTACTGCTGGAGACTTCATATATACCTATCTAGTTATACTGTTGGTGACTTCATGTACACCTCTCCAGTTATACTGCTGCTGACTTCATGTATACCTATTCAGTTATACTGCTGGTGACTTCATGTATACCTATCCAGTTATACCGCTGGAGACTTCATCTATACCTTTCCAGTTATATTGCTGGTGACTTCATATATACCTATCCAGTTGACTTCATATATACCTATCCAGTTATACTGCTAGTGACTTCATGTATACCTATCCATTTATACCGCTAGTGACTTCATATATATCTATCCAGTTATACTGCTTGTGACTTCATATATATACCTATCCAGTTATACTGCTAGTGACTTCATAGATACCTATCCAGTTGTACTGCTGCTGACTTCATATATAGCTATCCAGTTATACTGCTGGTAAATTCATATATACCTATCCAGTTATACCACTGGTGACTTCATATGTACCTATCCAGTTATATTGCTGGTAACTTCATATATACCTATCCCATTATTTTTATTATTTATTTATTTTTATTTTACATTTGTTGACCAGGATAGTCCGACTGGATACATGTCCATTTTCAGTGGAGGCCCGGGGAGAAAAGCTCCACAGTGACAGAGGTTAATGCATTGAGATAATACAAAAAAGAAAAGAAAAGAGAAAAAAAAAACAAATTTATCTCCTATAATAGAAAATGCAACAAAGGAGATGCAGTAAAGTGTAAATAGTCTATCATATGCAATATCAGGGATACAAAAATATTAACACAGATTCCAGCATACCAATTCTCCTTCTAGGCTAATCACTTTAGTTAAGAGGAGAGAAAAAAAAGAAAGAAAGAGGGGATGCATCTAGGAAAAAGATCTGTACTTGTCTGAGAAAGGATTAGTCAGGACTTGAGCATTGGCAGAGCCAATGCGACTTTAGATGGTGATTTAACCTTTTTTGGAAAAGGTATAGGGAGGAAATGCAGGAAAGGCTGGGAGGGAGGGAATTCCATATTTTACCAATGGCAATGGTAAAAAGTGAGTCACCCCCTACATTGTTGGCTTTGACTGTTTGAAGTAGTAGCTTATTGGAGGAACGCAAACTACTGAGATTATTGTAGGGTCTGATTAAATTTTTCAGTGCTGGAGTTTTGACAGGTTGGTTCAGGATTTTAAATGCTTCAATAAGTTGGGTCTTATGTAGAAGGTTAGTGAATTCTATCCAACCTAGGTTTCTTAGGTTAATACAGTGGTGTGTTCTGTAAGGCATTCCCGTTGCAAATCTAGCAATCTGATTATAGCAGCGCGATAGTTTATTTAGTTCAGCTGTGTTGAGATTAGTGAGTATAGGGGAGGCATACAGGAGGGTAGAGAGAAGATGTGAGCGGGCCATGGTCACTTTTGCTATTGGAGTAAGAAAAGATTTGATTCGGTATAGTGACCCGAGTTTTTTATTAATGGTTTTAATGGTCTGATTGATATGGATATCAAATCTAAGTTTGTTATCTATGGAAACTCCTAATAGTTTGGTATAGGAGTCTGGGGAGATGATTGTCCCATTTTTGGATTGGATAGAAAAGAATAGGGGTGTGGTCTTTTGAGTGGGGTGGAAAAGTAGTAATTTGGTTTTGTTTGGATTCAGGATCAATTTGCGTCCTAATAGCCAATTCTCTACTGACATGAAACATGTTTGAGTTTTACTCAGTTATACTGCTGGTGACTTCATTTATACCTGTCCAGTTATACTGTTCATGATTTCATGTATACCTTTCCATTTATACTTCTGGTAACTTCATGCATAGCTGTCCAGTTATAGGTTCATAGGTAGGTTCTAGGCTATTGGCTCAAGGGCCTAAGTAAGCCTAGTCAACAAGGGTCCCAGATTTTTGCCTCCCAAGAAAGTTAATTTCCTATGTCCCATTCGAGAAGAGCCAGAAGTGATCACCCGGGTGTATTTCCTATTTCCCATCCACTCATTAAGATTTTTCTTGAAGAGTGCTAATGAGGAACTTTGCTTGACTTAGATGAGTAGCTTGTTCCAGAGTATAGGAAGTGTCTGGGACAGGAATCTATTCATCCAGCATGTCTTGTTTATAGTGGTGACAAGGTTTAGGTCCCTAGAGCGTGTAGCTCGGAGGGATTGGGATTTCTTAAGGTGTAGCATGTCCAACAGCTGTGGGTTTAACATAGCTTTATATGTTAGGCAGAGATCTCCTCAGAGTAGGCGATATGCTACAGAGTAAAGCTGGAGTTTTTTGAGACGGTCAGTGTAGGGCATCGGTTTGAGGCCAGTAACCCTCTCTGTGAGGTGCTTCTGTGGCCTTTCCAGCTGCTGCAGATGTCTTGTGAGGTACATTCCAAAAGGGGCGTTGTTCTCTATTATGGGTTTAATGAGTGCTGACTAGAGGGGAACAATGACCTCTTTTTTCCTGGATGAGAACCCTTTTGTGATGAGGTGTGCCACATAGAAGGATTTCCTGTCTACTCTGGCAATGTCATTACCAAAGGAGAGACTACTGTCCACCTGCGTCCCAAGGTCTTTTATCATGCATTTGGTGTTAAGTAGACTGCCGTTTATGTGGTAGTTCATGGGTACAACGTTTTTACCAAAGGGGATGACGATGCAATTTTTGGCATTAAGCTTGAGGCCATGCTTCTGCCACCAGGCATCTGTCTCAGTGAGGCCTTTCTGTAGGATGTCCACATCATTTGGAGACTCAACTATGGCTCCTAGTTTGCAGTCATCTGCGGACTTTGTTAGCCAAAAGCCTTCTGTGTTAGCCTGTACTTCAGAGAAGTAAATACCAAATAGGAGAGGTCCCAGGACTGAACCCTGTGGTACTCCACTTGTCACTGGTTTGAAGTCAGATTTGGAGTCCGCAACTTTTACAGTGTGTGTTCTGTCAATGAGACTACCAAACGGTCTGCAAGTACGGAATGCACGGCCAAACCATGAACATTTCAAAACACCAAAGGCCAGCATAAAGAGTACATAAGGCACTTGTAGCCAAAATAAAGTAAATAAATTAAATACTTTATTCAGACCGGTTTCGGCTACCCAGCCTTCCTCAGTGAAACAGCATCACAAACATATTCATGATTAGGCTATATATACCCACCCCCAACCAATGACAGATATGGTTCAATGCAGAAAATACAAAGCTGAAAAATAGTACATAGAGCCTTACAAATAAAGCAATAAATTGATGTCATATTTTAGTAATGATATCTATACATATGGAAATACAAAATACATATGAAGAAATTATTTATACATGTGATAACATACAAAAGCCAACATACATACATACAAATATATATATGTATAAATATATATATATATATATATATATATATATATATATATATATATATATATATGTATATACACAAAAGTGTGATCAATAAAAAATCCATGGTTTACATAACTGCAACAAAAAGAGGCATAACAGTCTGTGGTGTCCTGCCTAGGCCTTGAAAAGACATGCATTTGTAAATAAACTAAATATGTGTAAATGCAATAACTTGAATTACATATAAACAATGTATTACATATTAAGATATAATCTATATATATAGAAAACAATTAATATATATAGAGCAAATTGTATACACATACATAAAGATCATCCCCGAGATAGACATGATAATCCATGATGTCCTTCATAAGTGGTCATTGAGTCCTGGGGAAAAAAGTGCCCCTAAATTGATGATCCAATATTTTTCTTTATTATTAAGAATTGTGAGCCAGTTGACAACCCATCTTGTGACATAGGGATTTATACCTAGTTTAGTGGGTTTAGCTATAATTACAGAATGGGGGATGGTGTTGAAAGCCTTGGCGAGGTCAAGATAGGCTGTGTGAATTACTTTACCCTCGTCTATGGCTTTGGTGACTGCCTCAAATAAGTTTATCAGGTTCAGAAGGCATGATCTGCCTTTCAGAAACCTGAACTGGGTGGGGTCTAGAGTTTGGAAGTTACCAATGTCTTTGTTTATGAATTCCATGATGATATGTTCCATGACCTTGCAGACCAGGCTCATCAGGTTAATAGGACGATAGTTCCCAGGATTAGTGTTGCTGTCGCACAAAGCCTGACGTGAGACTATGATTGAACATGGTGCTTAGGTGGGGAGCCAGTTTGTTCTGAAGTTCATGAAAAACGCAGCCTGGGATGTTATCCAGTCCCATGGATGCTGTGCTTTTGGTTTTAGAGAGTGCAGCGTTTACCTGCATAGATGTGATTACAGGGACTCTGCATTCTTCCTGTATAGATATGGGCCCTTTAGGGGGTGAGAGCAGGGTAAAGTTAGCACTGAACCTATCTGCCAGGATGTTGGCAATATCAGTTGGTTCTTTAATTTTCATACTGTTGTGCTGTAGCTCAGAACAAATCTGGGTGTTGCCATTGAGATTCTTGACATAGCTATAGAATGCTTTATGGTTGCCCTTAGAATCAGTGGTGATTTTGTTTTCGTAGCTAGCTTTGGAGGATCTTATAAGGGATTTCAGCTTCTTACTAAGGCTGACCAGACAGCTCCTCCACTCATGGGATTTTACTCTCTTTTGCAACAGTTTCTTTCTCCTGTTGTAGAGTTTGTTTTTGACAGGGGACCACCAGATTGGCTTCCTTTTTTTGGAGGATAGCATCTTGGTTCTGTTGGGATAGCACAATCCATGCACTCGTGTAAGTGCTTATAGAGTGCATTTGTGTAGAATTCAGCAGTCATAACTGTGTTGTCCATCTGCATGGGTGTCATGAAGTTCGCCACTTCTGTCTTAAGAAGCATGAAGTTGGCTTTGGAGAAATTTTTTACCGTGGTTTCCTTAATGGTGGGTGGGGGCGGGAAGCGGATATCTAGAGTGATTAGCTTATGGTCAGATCTGACCAACGAGGAGTTGATTTAAAGTGTGGAACACCGGTCACTCATGTTGGTAATGACAAGGTCTAGGATATTGTTGCCCCTGGTGGGGGTGTGGATAAGTTGATCCAGGCATTGGAATTTATGAATTCCAGAAAGTGTTGAGCGACAGAGTTGGTACATGAGTAGTTTTGCCAGTTAATGGTGGGGTAGTTGAAATCACCCATTATTAGGGTGTTTGGTTGAACCCTACTATTTTCCAGTACATCAAGAAAAGAGGAGTGGGAATCCTGGGGCATGGTAGGGGATCTGTAGCAAGCTACAGTTTGGATTGCAGTTTCGCCCAGAGTTAGTTGCACTTGGATAACCTCGGATGCATTATGCTGCGCAACTAGCCTGGAGGTGTGGATATCCTTAGTGAATATGGACACACCTCTGCCTTTGGTGTTCTGGTCCAGGTTAGATGGCCAAAAAGTGTGGCATGAGTTATAGCCTGGTAGTGCAGGAGTGCTCTCTAGAGCCTCGAACCAGGTCTCAGTCACTGCACAGATATCAATATTCTCCCTTTTAAGGAGTGCCTTGAATGAGTGCATTTTGAGATTTAGATTTCTAGCATTGAGTAGCATTACCCTCAGTTTTTGCTTGCCTGTTCCTGTCACTGTGGTGAATTTGTCATTTGAACCTTGCCTAAAAAAGGCACTATAGGGGTGCAAGAGCCTTAGTCAGTATCTGGAATCCCAGCGGCAACAGGTGCAGGCCATCTCTGGCAAAGTATCATGGTCTGTGGACCATGGCATCCCAGGCAGACAGATACTGCATCACCTTAGAATGACACCAGAAGCTTAGACAATTGTTGAAGTCTATCATTTTCTCCTTGTACTGCGGTATAATTCTGGGCGATGGCAGAATGCTACTCAGGGCTAGGGTCATACCTGCCTGGGCTACAAGATCGGAGAGCTCTTCCATGTCTCTTTTCATGTACTCCAGGGAAATATGTCTCAGGTCATTCACACCAACATGGACAATGACAGAGCCATACTTGTACTTGTTGTGGAGTGACCTGAGTGTGTGGGTTATGTGGCAGATCCTGGCACCTGACCAACAGCGGACAGTAACCTTCTCCTTGTTTATCCTGGTAAATGGGACGTCAGTGTGCCTGACTATAGAGACACCTATGATTAGTGTGTTGGGTATATCGGTTTGCCTTATGGGCTGTGGTTTATTGGCGCACTGAGTCTGTGGACTATGTGTCATTTGGTTTGTGTTAGGGGGTGGAGGTTGCTTGCGTTTCTACTTTGGAGGTCACTGTTGCTTGAGCAGATTATTATTGAGAGCATCTGCAAATGTTTCTCTGTTTCTGTGTGTGGATTTTGGTGGTGTAGGTTTAGTGAGACTATGTGATGAGTGTGGTGTGGTGAAAGTATTTACCTTCTCCTCTTGACTGTCAAATTCAGTCTTGGTTGGAGAGAGCCTTACCTCCAATTTGGCTAGATAAGTGCATCTCTCACAGGTTGTGGTGTTGGGTGGTAGGAGGAGAGGTTTGTCGGTGTACATGAGGCAATTGCTACATTGCCTCAAGATGGCCAGATTCATCAGATAGACAGGACAGAACACTTGGAGCTGACCCTTGGACATGCCTGAATCATAGGTTCATAGGTTCATAGGTTCATACTAGGCTATCTGCCCAAGGGCATTTATAAGCCTAGCCCAGTTATGTGGCTTCGCCACACCCTTTAGTTTGAATAAAAACTATGCCTACCATTTTGCTGTGCCTCTGTCAAGCAGTGACGCTGAAGTAATCCCTGGGGTATATCTGCAATCTCCCATCCATTGGTCAAGATTCCTCTTGAACAAGACCAGGGGATTTTGTTCCACAGCATAGGAGTCTCTGGGTGATGAATCTGTCCGGTTCTGAGGATCTAGATTTTTGAGGTGAAGCATATTCATCAAATCTGGGTTTGACATGGCCTTATATGTCGGGCAAGAGTCACCTCTCCTGAGCAAGCGGTATGAGACTGATAGAGCTGGAGTTCTTTCAGTCGGGCAGCATAAGACATATTTTTGAGACCCTTTATCCTTTTGGTGAGGAACTTTGGCCTTTCAAGCTGCAGCAGGTGTCTGGTCAGATACATTCACGGGCATTGTACTCAATCATAGGTCTAATAAGTGATGAGTACAGGGTGGCGATGACCTCCCTTGATCTAGATGTGAATCCCTTCATGATCAGGTGGGTGATATAGAAGGTTCCTAACTACTTTAGCAACATGAGTGTCAAGAAGGCTACTGTCAACCTGGGTCCCCAGATCTCTGATGACTTTTCTGTGCTCAGTGGATTGCCACCTATATGGTAGCTAGGGGTAGCCTTGTTTTTCCCAAAGGGTATGACTATGCATTTTTGGCGTTTAACTTCAGGCCATGGCTCTGGCACCAGTTATCCATTTCTGTGAGGCCCTTCTGGAGGATATCTGTGTCAGATGTGTTTTAGTTTGCAGTCATCTGCAAACTTTGTCAGCCATAACCCTCCTGTGTTTGCTTGTACTTCAGAAAAGTAGATGCCGAACAAGAGTGGACCCAGGACTGAGCCCTGTGGGACACCACTTGTGACAGGCTTTGAGTCTGACATGGCTCCAGCAACTCTGACCCTGTGGGTTCTGTCAGTTTGCAACCCATCTTGTGATGTATGGGTTTACATTCAAGCTGATGAGTTTTTCGATGATACCTGAGTGGGGTATTGTGTCAAAAACTACTTTCCTCTAGACAAGTGAGGAAAGTGAGTATAAGAGCTGTTTTTCTCTAAGCAAGTGAGGAAAGTAAGTATAAAAAAAGGTTTTCCTCGAGGTAAAGAGGAAGGTTGAGTGCTGTCATAATTTGTAACTTATTTAGTGCTAACAACAAGTTCTGAACAAGTGCTGAGCACGAATAAGCAAATTCAAGTACTAAAACTGAGAATCTGCAGCTGGATCTTGTGGTAGATAGGCTACCTAGTGCTTACCACTCCCACTGATAGGCTAGAAGGCTTTCCTCCAACACAGCATGGCTTGGGGGGCTCAGAAGCTTATAAACCATCCTGGATACAGCAAGTCAGTATCTGGACTAGACTAATTACAGAAAAGGTGGGAAAGAAGCTCAAACACAGGCTTTTAAACCAGAAAGTTGAAAGAGATGGAAAAACTGCCCAAATGGCCAATAAACTACAATTTCTGGGCCAGAAACCACTGTTGTGGTAGATAGGCTACCTAGTGCTTACCACTCCCACTGATAAACTAGAAGGCTTCCCTCCAACACAGAAAGGCTTTGGAGGCTCAGAAGTTTACAAACAGTCCTGGATACAGCAAATCTGTATCTGGACTAGACTAGTTACAAGAAAGGTGAGAAACAAGTGCAAATGCAGGCTTTTAAACCAGAAAGTTGGAAGAGATGGAAAAACTGCCCAAACGGCCAATAAACTACAATTTCTGGGCCAGAAACCACTCTTGTGGTATATAGGCTTCCTAGTGCTTACCACTCCCACTTGTAAGCTAGAAGGCTTCCCTCCAACACAGAAAGGCTTTGGGGGCTAAGAAGCTTACAAACAGTCTGTGCCTGAACTAAACTAGTTACAGGAAAGGCAGGAAACAAGCTTAGACATTTTTTTTTGGAAAGTGGAAAGGGAGAAAGGAGAAACAGAAGAAAATTCAAAATTAAGGACCTAAGTGGCTTGTCCTTCAAAGATGTTCTCTCTGTATTAGGTAGAATGAGCTAGCGACACTAGACTGGAATAGATATGGGATAGAGCTGAACAGATGGGACTGGTAGGAGTGTCTGAAGTCAAAATATGATCTTACTGAACTCGGTTGACTGAGCAAATGAGATAGACCCAGGAGGAGTGTACAAACACAAATTTATAGGAGGGGTGGAGAATTCCAAAGCCACCAAGATTAATAGCAGAACAAGAATAGGGAGGACGGGCAGGAAACTAAGTGCAGAGACAGACAAAGACCACAGTTTTCTGTGAAACAAACAGAAAAATAAATAACTGCAGAGGGACACAGACCAATGAAACAATTAAATACACAGAAAAATAAAATAAAATGCAGTACAATCTTTAACACTGCAAGTTTGTACTTAACTCAGCTAGTAATGCAGTTGATTGTAGGTATGTAGCAGAAGCCAAACAACTCAGAAATTGAGCAGTAATAAATTCAAAGATATGTGACTAATACTTATAAATACACAGAAACCCTCTAAGCTAAGAGCTTAACACTGAATATCACTGAAGTGAAACACAATAGCCCCCACTAAATGCAGAGACAGAGAGAGACCACAGTATTCTAGGAAACAATTAAATAGAAAAATAAATAACTACAGAGAGACACAGACCAATGAAATGATTAAATACACAGAAAAATAAAATAAAATGCAGTACAATCTTTAACACTGCAAGTTTGTACTTAACTCAGCTAGTAATGCAGTTGATTGTTGGTATGTAGAAGAAGCTAAACAACTCAGAAATTGAGCAGTAATACATTCAAAGATATGTGACTAACACTTATAAAAACACAGAAACCCTCTAAGCTAAGAGTTTAACACTGAATATCAATGAAGTGAAACACAATAGCCCCCACTAACTGCAGAGAAAGAGAGAGACCACAGTATTCTATGAAATAATTAAATAGAAAAATAAATAACTACAGCGGCCCAGACAAATGAAACAATTAAATACACAGAAAAATTAAATAAAATGCAGTACAATCTTTAACATTGCTGTTGACTTCATATATACCTATCCAATTATACTGCTGGTGACTTCATATATACATATCCAGTTATACCGCTGGGACTTCATGTATACCTATCCAGCTGGTGACTTCATACCTACCTATCCAGTTATACTGCTGATGACTTCATACCTACGTACTGGATATTCACTTCATATATACCTGTCCAGTTATATGCTGGTAATTTCATGTATATACCTATCCAGTTCTGCTGATGACTTCATGTATACCTATCAAGTTATACTGCGGGTGACTTCATGTATACCTATCCAGTTATACTGCTAGTGACTTCATATATGCCTATCCAGTTATACTTTGGTGACTTCATGTATACCTATCAAGTTATACCGCCGGTGAACTCAGATATACCTATCCAGTTATACTGCTGGTAACTTCATATATACCTAACTAGTTATACTGCTGAGAACTTCATATATACCTATACAGTTGTACTGCTAGTGACTTCTTATATACTTATCCAGTTAAATTGCTGGTGAGTTCATGTATACCGATCCAGTTATAATGCTGGTGACTTCATATATACCTATCCAGTTATACTGCTGGTAACTTCATATATACCTATCCAGTTATACCGCTGGTGACTTCATGTATACCTATCCAGTTATACTACTGGTAACTTCAGATATATATCTATCCAGATTTTCCACTGGTGACTTCATGTATACCTATCCAGTTATACTGCTGGTGACTTCATATATACCTGTCCAGTTATACCACTGGTGATTTTGTATATATATCTATCCAGTTAAATTGCTGGTGACTTCATGTATACCTATCCATTTATACTACTGGTGACTTCATACATACGTATCCAGTTATACTGCTGGAGATTTCATGTATATCTATCCAGTTATACTGCCGGTGACTTCATATGTACCTATCCAGTTATACTACTGGTGACTTCATATGTACCTTAACAGTTATATTACTGGAGACCTCATATATACCTATCCAGTTATACTGCTAGTGACTTCATATATACCTATCCAGTTATACCGCTAGAGATTTCATGTATACTTATCCAATTATACCGCTGGTGACTTCATATATATCTGTCCAGTTATACTGCTGGTGACTTCATATATACCTATCCAGTTATTCTGCTGGTGACTTCATACATACGTATACAGTTATACTGCTGGGGACTTTATACATACCTATCCAGTTATACTGCTGGTGACTTCATATACACCTACCAGTTATACTGCTGGTGATTTCATACATACCTATCCAGTTATACTGCTAGTGACTTTATATATATATATATATATATATATATATATATATATATATATATATATATATACCTATCCAGTTATACTACTGGTGACTTCATATATACCTATCCAGTTATACTGCTAGTGACTTCATGTATACCTATACAGTTACACTGCTAGTGACTTCATATATATACCTATCCAGTTATACCGCTAGAGATTTCATGTATACTTATCCAATTATACCGCTGGTGACTTCATATATATCTGTCCAGTTATACTGCTGGTGACTTCATATATACCTATCCAGTTATACTGCTGGTGACTTCATACATACGTATACAGTTATACTGCTGGGGACTTTATACATACCTATCCAGTTATACTGCTGGTGACTTCATATACACCTACCAGTTATACTGCTGGTGATTTCATACATACCTATCCAGTTATACTGCTAGTGACTTTATATATATATATATATATATATATATATATATATATATATATATATATATATATATATATATACCTATCCAGTTATACTACTGGTGACTTCATATATACCTATCCAGTTATACTGCTAGTGACTTCATGTATACCTATACAGTTACACAGCTGGTGACTTCATATATACCTATTCAGTTATACCGCTGGAGATTTCATGTATACCTATCCAGTTATACCGCTGGTGACTTCATTTACACCTATGCAGTTATACTGCTGGTGACTTCATATATACCTATCCAGTTATACTGCTGGTGACTTCATCCAGTTATACTGCTGGTGACTTCATATATACCTATCCAGTTATACTGCTAGAAACTTCATATATACCTATCCAGTTATACTGCTGGCAACTTCATATATACCTATCCAGTTATACTGCGGGTGACTTCATATATACCTATCCAGTTATACTGCTGATAACTTCATATATACCTATCCAGTTATACTACTGGTAACTTCATATATAGCTATCCATTCATACCGCGGGTGGATTCATATATACCTATCCAGTTATACTGCTGGTGACTTCATATATACCTATCCAGTTATACCGCCAGTGAATTCATATATACCTATCCAGTTATACTGTTGGTAACTTCACATATACCTATTCAGTTATACTGCTGGTGACATCATATGTACCTATCAAGTTATACTGCTAGTAACTGCATGTATTCCTGTCCAGTTATACTGCTGGTAACTACATGTGTACCTATCCAGTTATACTTCTGGTGAATTCATATATACCTATCCAGTTGTACTGCTCTGACTTCATATATAGCTATGCAGTTATAGGTTCATAGGTTCATAGGTAGGTACTAGGCTATCGGCCCTGTGGCCTATACAAGCCTGGACAAAAAGGTACCCTGGCTTTTGCCACCCAAGAAAATTAGTTTCCTGTGCCACTGTCAAGCAGAGCCACAGAGGTGATCCCTGGGGTGGATTTCCTATTTCCCATCCAGTCATCAAGATTTTTCTTGAAGAGTGCTAATGAGGAGCTTTGTTTGATATAGATAGGTAGTTTATTCCAGAGTATGGGAAGTCTCTGGGACAAGAATCTATCCCTCCTGCATGTTCTGTTTATTGTGGTGACAAGGTTTAGGTCCCAAGAGCGTGTAGCTCGGAGGGATTGGGATTTCTTTAAGTGGAGTATGTCCAACACCTCTGGGTTTGACATAGCTTTGTATGTTAGGCAGAGATCACCTCTGAGTAGGCGATATGCGACAGAGTAAAGCTGGAGTTTTTTGAGACGGTCTGTGTAGGGCATCTGTTTGAGGCTGGTAATCCTCTTTGTGAGGTATTTCTGCGCCCTTTCCAGTTGTTGTAGATGTCTTATGAGTTACATACCAAAACGGGCGTTGCACTCTATAATGGGTCTAATGAGTAATGAGTAGAAGGGAACAATAACCACTTTTTTTCTGGATGAGAAACCTTTTGTGATGAGGTGTGCCACGTAGAAGGATTTCCTGACTCCTGTGGTGATGTGATTATCAAAGGAGAGACTACTGTCCACTTGTGTCCCAAGGTCTCTTATCACACTTTCGGTGTTAAGTATACTACCGCCTATGTTGTAGTTCATGGGTACAGAGTTTTTACCAAAGAGGATGACAATGCACTTTTTGGCATTGAGCTCGAGGCCATGGCTTTGACACCAGGCATCTGTCACAGTGAGGCCCTTTTGTAGGATGTCCACATCATTAGGAGTTTCGATTATGGCTCCTAGTTTGCAGTCATCTGCGAACTTCCTTAGACAAAGACCTGTACTTCAGAGAAGTAGATACCAAACAGGAGAGGACCCAGGACTGAACGCTGTGGTACTCCGCTTATCACTGGTCTGAAGTCGGATTTGGAGTCTGCTACTTTCACAGTGTGGGTTCTGTCAGTGAGCCAGCTGGCAACCCATCTTGTGACATAAGGATTTATACCTAGTTTAGTGAGTTTATCTATAATTCCAGAGCGGGGGATGGTGGTGAAAGTCTTGGCAAGATCTAGATAGGCTGTGTGAACCATCTTACCCTTGTCTACGGCTTTGGTGACTGCTTCAAAGAAGTCTATCAGGTTTAGGAGACATGATCTTCCTTTTAAAAACCCGAACTGGGTGGGATCCAGAGTTTGGAGAGTACCAATGTCTTGGTTTATAAGTTCTATGATGATAAGTTCATTGGCCATGCAGACCAGACTTGTCAGGCTAATGGGGCGGTAGTTCCCGGGGTCCGTGGTGGCTCCCCCCTTGTGGAGTGGGATAACCGTTGCTGTGCACCATTCAGCAGGCACAAAGCCTGAGGTGAGGCTATGATTGAACATGGTACTTAGGTGGGTTGCCAGTTTGTTCTGTAGTTCATGTAGAACGTAGCCTGTGATGTTGTCTGGTCTCATGGATGCTGTGTTCTTAGCTTTGGAGAGTGTGTTTTTTACCTGTGCAGCCATGATTACAGGAACTTTGCATTCTTCTGGTACAGAGATGGGCTCTTTAGGGGGTGAGAGGGGGGTAAAGTTAGCACTGAACCTATCTGCCAGGATGTTAGCAATATCAGTTGGGTCTGTATATTTAGTGCCAATGTGCTGTAACTCAGAGCAGATCTGAGTGTTGACATTGAGATTCTTGACATAGCTATAGAATGCTTTGTGGTTGCCTTTAGAATCAGTGGCAATTTTGTTTTCGTAACTAGCTTTGGAGGATTTTATCAGGGATCATAGCTTCTTACTGAGGCTGACCAGGGAGCTCTTCCACTCATGGGATTTTTACTCTCTTTCGCAAGAGTTTCTTCCTTCTGTTGTACAGTTTGTTTTTGGCAGGGGACCACCAGATTGGCTTATTTATTTTTGGAGGATAGCGTCTTGGTTCTGTTTGGGATAGCACGATCCATGCACTCATGTAAGTGCTTATAAAGTGCAATTGTGTAGGATTCAGTAGTCGTAACTGTATTGTCCATCTGCATGGGTGTCATGAAGTTCACCACTTCTGCCTTAATAAGCATGAAGTTGGCTTTGGAGAAATCTTTTACCATGGTTTCCTTAATGGGGGGGGGGGGGTGGAGGCTGGATGTGGATATTTAGGGTAATTAGCTTATGGTCAGATCGGACCAATGAGGCGTTGACTTCAGGTGTGGAACACCGGTCACTCATATTGGTAATGACTAGATCTAGAACAAAATAATAACTCAAAATACTTGTAAAACCAAAAAAGGCAAAAAACAAGTCGGAAAACAGTATAAACAGAATTTAATAAAATGAGCGCTTTCGGAATAGTCAATGCTCTTCCTTCATCTGATGAAGGAAGAGCATTGACTATTCCGAAAATGCTCATTTTATTAAATTCTGTTTATACTGTTTTCCGACTTGTTTTTCACCTTTTTTGGTTTTACAATGACTAGATCTAGGATATTGTTGCCCCTGCTGGGGGTGTGGATAAGTTGATCCAGGGCATTGGAGTTTATGAATTCCAGAAAGCGTTGAGTGAAGGAGTTGGTACATGAGTAGTTTTCCTAGTTAATGGTGGGGTAGTTGAAATCGACCATTATTAGGGTGTTTGGTTGAACCCTAATATTTTCCAGTACATCAAGAAAAGAGGAGTGGGAATCCTGGGGCATGGTGGGTGATCTGTAGCAAGCTACAATTTGGATTGCAGTTTTGCCCAGCGTTAGTTGCACTTAGATAACCTCGGCTGCATTATGCTGAGCAACTAGCCTGGAGGTGTGGATATCCTTAATGAATATGGACACACATCCGCCTTTGGTGTTTCAGTCCAGGTTACATGGCCAAAAAGTGTGGTATGAGTTATAGCCTGGTAGTGCAGGGGTGCTCTCTGGAGCCTTGAACCAGGTCTCAGTCACTGCACAAGTATCGATGTTCTCCATTTTAAGGAGTGCCTCGAGTGAGTGCATTTGGAGATTTAGACTTCTAGCAGTGAGTAGCATCACCCTCAGTTTTTTGCTTGCCTGCTCCTGTTACGGTGGTGAATTTGTCATTTGAACCTTGCCTAAAAAAGGCACTATAGGGGCGGGAAGAGCCTTAGCCAGTATCCAGAATCCCAGGGGAGACAGGTGCAGGCCATCTCTGGCAAAGCATTGTGGTCTGTTGACCATGTCATCCCAGGCAGACAGATACTGGATCCCTTTAGAATGGCAACAGAAGCTTAGCCAATTGTTGAAGTCAATCATTTTGTCCTTGTACTGCGGCATTATTCTGGGTGATGGCAGAATGCTACTCAGTGCTAGGGTCATACCTGCCTGGGCTTCAAGATCGGAGAGGTCTTCCATGTCTCTTTTCATGTAGTCCAGGGAGGTACATCTCAGGTCGTTCACACTAACATGGACAATGACAGAGTCTTATTTGTACTTGTTGTGGAGTGTCCTGAGTGCTTGGGTTATGTGGCGGATCCTGGCACCCGACAGGCAGCTGACAGTAACCTTCTCCTTGTTTAGCCTGGTGAGTGGGGCATCAGTGTGCCTGACTATAGAGTCGCCTATGACTGTTGTGTTGGGTACGTTGTTTTGCCTTATTGGCTGTGGTTGAGTGGCACACTGAGTCTACGGGCTATGTGTCATTTGGGTTGCGTTGGGGGGGGTGGAGATTGCTTGCATTTCTGCTTTGGAGGTCTGTGTTAATTGAGTAGATTATTATTGAGAGCCTCCGCAAATGTTTTTGTGCTTCTATGTGTGGATTTTGGTGGTGTAGATTTAGTGAGACTATGTGATGAGTGTGGTGTGGTGCAAGTGTTTACCTTCTCCTCTTGACTGTCAAGTTCAGTCTTGATTGGAGAGAGCTTTACCTCCAGTTTGGCTAGATAAGTGCATCTCTCACAGGTTGTAGTTTTGGGTGGTAGGAGGAGAGGGTTGTCTGTGTATATGAGGCAATTTCTACATTGCCCCAAGATGCCCAGATTCATCAGATAGACAGGAGAGAACACTGGGAGCTGACCCTTGGACATGCCTGAATAAAAAAACTATTTTCCTCTAGATAAGTGAGGAAAGTGAGTACAAGAGCTGTTTTTCTCTAAGCAAGTGAGGAAAGTAAGTACCAAAACTGTTTTCCTCTAGGTAATGAGGAAGGTTGAGTGCTGTAGTAATTAGTAGGTTATTTAGTGCTTACAAGTTCTGAACAAGTGCTGATCACGAATAAGCAAATTCAAGTGCTAAAAGTAAGAATCTGTATCTGGACTAAACTAGTTACAGGAAACGGGGCAAACAAGTGCAAATGTGGGCTTTTAAATCAGAAAGTTGAAAGAGATGGAAAAACTGCCCAAACCGCCAATAACTACAGTTTCTGGGCCAGAACCACTCCTTATGTGGTAGATAGGTTACCTTTTACCACTCCCACTGATAAGCTACAAGGCTTCCCTCCAACACAGAAAGCTTGGGGGGCTCAGAGGCTTACATACAGTCCTGGATACAGCAAATCTGAATCTGGACTACACTAGTTACAGGAAAGGTATTTTTTATATATACAGAAAAGTAGCTAAAACAGCAGTCAAAATAATTCAAATGCAGTGCAAGCTAGCACACTTGAGTATGTAGCAATGTTAGACCAAACAGTTTAAAAAATGCAATTAAATTAAAAAGTACTAAAAACAACGCAGAAGGATTCTATTAGGTAGAATGAGGTAAAGAGATGGGACTGGGGGGAGTGTCCCAGATCAAATCTACAGTGGGGGCGGGCAACTTCAAAAACCTCCAAATTTAAACAATAACAAAGGAATAGGGAGGGTGGGTATGGGAAAACCAACACCTTCAGCAGAGATCTGAAAAACTATACAGTGAAGCAAAAATAACAGTGCACAACTCTGAAGTCAGCCAGCAATGATATAAAATTAGTCAAACAACAATTACCAGTACACACCTCTGAAGTGCCAGAAAAATATACTCAGCTCTGTATATCTCCAGATAGTTTGAAGAGCACTCTTTCAGGACAATGCTAGTGACTTCATATATACCTATCCAGTTATACCGCTGGTGACTTCATATATACCTATCCAGTTATACCACTGGTGACTTCATATATACTTATCCAGTTATACCGCTGGTGACTTCATGTATATCTATCCAGTTATACTGCTGGTGACTTCATATATACCTATCCAGTTATACCACTGGTGACTTCATATATACCTATCCAGTTATACTGCTGGTGACTTCATATATACCTATCCAGTTATACTGCTGGTGACTTCATATATACCTATCCAGTTATACCGCTGGTGACTTCATGTATACCTATCCAGTTATACTGCTGGTGACTTCATATATACCTATCCAGTATGTACTGCTAGTGACTTCATATATACCTATCCATTTGTAATGCTGGTGACTTCATACACACCTCTCCTGTTTGAAGTGTTTGATTTGTGCGGAAATAAGGAATCTTAGACTGCCGGATCCCTAATGTTCCAGTAAGCAAGGTAAGGCATAGTTCATCCCTAAGAAGTCCATAGCACACTGAATGCAAGGACAAGGACTTCATCATCTCTTGGTACCTCAGGTCCTTTAGACCCATGACCTTTTTGTCAGAAAACTTTGGGGATTCTCCAACTGCTTAATATGTTTAGAAAGACATATCCTAAAGGGATGACAGTCCTGATCAGTACATAATGAAGGAGGGTAAGTGAATGTTTTAATGTCGAGGAAATGCTCTTTGTGATCAGCTGTGTCAGACTAGATTTCTTGACCACTGTTGTTACATGATAATCAAGGGAGAAGGAGTTATCTACCCATGTTACAAGGTCTCTCTCACTATACTTGTTTTAGAGTGGGATGTTTTCTATGCTATAAAGCTGTATGTAGAGTTTGCTTGCTAAACTCCACAATATTGCATTCTTTCAGCATGCAGTTTTAGTACAAATCATTACTCTCTCTTCGAAGCACTACCAGACTTGCACTGAATTCATTCCCTTTCTCAATAGCTGGATATAAAGAAATCATTCCACAAAACAGCACCTGCTTTATGGTTTTGTCTACCCAAGGAGATTGCCGTATTAAGCAATTTTAACTTTCATAAAAAAGTCATAAGACTATAGGTGCGCATACTTCAGGGATAAGAGAATTGTCCAATTCATTACTTTCCACAACTTCCTTCTTCCTGTAATTTTTTTGGATGCAGTTTCTTAATATGAACAATTTAATGAATAATGTCTGACTCCTATTCTGTTTTTATTTCAACAGGGAATCTGGGCTCTGAGTCATGTTACTTAACTACTGCCTGCCATGTTAACTCTGGATAATTTTGCTGCTGCCTATATAATAGTTTTGATTCTGTTTGCTGTGTTTTTATCTATTGTGTAATATAATCATTCCTTTTGTAGTATGTAATAAAACTTGGTTGTCTGTTATGCTGCTTATCTGTTAAGTTTGATGTTCTTCCCACATGGCCTGGGTAAAGGATAAAAAAATGGTCAACCAGTTTTGCCAGCTGGTTAATAAATACATACATACATACATACATAAATACCTAACAAATACATAAAAATAAATGCCCCCTGTACCACTAATGGACAGAGAAATCTCTTAAATGCTTTATCTCATAAATAGGTACTCTCAGATTACCTGTGATATATCCTAATTATTCTCATTGGAGGTGATATATAATTATCAACCATGGGATGGGTAAGGCCGATCTATAACCAAATGAGATAGGTTATTTCAACAAGAAGGGAAACTGGGTAGACTTAAAATAGTCTGCAAGGGCAACTAGTGTAGTACTTACCTATGATTCTATGAAATAACTGCAGTGTTGCTAGTATTATTTTCAGGTCATTTTCTACTGTTGCCAGTTACTGATACTAGGGAGACAAAATCAAATTATCTCAGTTACTGATTGTACTTTTCTGATGACTGTTATTGTTGCATTTCTGCTTGTTACAAATGACTATACCATTATGGCATTAAAAGCTACTGTCCTACTGTACCCCACTACAGATGGCTGGATTACGCTATCTCATGCACTTTTGCTGCATGTACGGGCTCATTTACTGATACCACACTATTTGCTTTGCATCTACTGCATTTTCAACTATTTATTTAGACTATCTACAGCTGCTGTATTGGAATCCACTGAGTTAGACCATCTGTTGCTCATTTCTCTTTCTAGTTAGGTTTAAATCAAACTAACCTACTATTTCAGTTACTGATTATACTTTATCAGACTTATGATCACAGCTGTTGTTGCATTGCTGCTTGAGACTGAAGCTGTTACTCTCTATTTCTTCAATTGAAACTGTTGGATAAATTTGTGTGATTTAAATTTGTCTTTTGCTTATAATTATCTTACTTTCCATACATATTTGTAATCACTTTTACTTTTTTTTTTTACATTTGTCAAAACCACAGTAGTTACATCTCATATTCTGAAGCCAAATCCCATATTATTAGCTTTTCGTAAATCAGATCATTGTCCTTGTAAGAGATTAGTAGGCTATCAACCTGGAGGTCATTTTAAGCCTAGCTGTTTCATCCAAATGTAATACCAAATAAATGCTAGTGAATACCCAAGACTGCATTAGTGATAACTGCATATGTCCAGGAGGGATGTGGGTGCTATCCCCAATTAAGTGCTGAGTGCAGAAGAGTTATAACTTCCTTTTGCTGTCGAGGCAATGCATTTATTAATCAAGTCAGCTATGTAGAAAGCTTTCCTTACTTACGTAGACACATGGTGGTTGAAGTTAAGGCCACAGTCAACTTGTGATTCCAGGTCCCTTAAGACTTTGTGGGTACTTAGGGTATTGTTGTTGATTTGATGGTATGAAAGGACTTTGCTTGTGCCTGGAATGATGATTCATTTATTTACATTTAGTTTGAGATTGTGAATAATACACCAGTCACTGGTCTGCATGAGGCCCTCCTGGAGTATGCTAACATCATTTGGGGATTCAATGATTGCATCTAGTTTGCAGTCATCTGCAAACTTGGGCAGTCACAACCCCTTAGTTTTGACCTGAACTTCTGAGAAGCATATACCAAACAGTAGGGGGCCTAGCAATGACCCCTGTGGCAGTCTGCTGGTAACAGGTCTGCTTGTTGATGTGGAGTCACCCACTTAATAGTGTTGTGAGCCAGTTGGCACCCCATCTTACAACAAAAGGGTTTGCATTCACTTTGCTAAGTATATTGGTAATACCTAAATGTGAGATTGTGTCAAAAGCCTTTGCCAAGTCGAGGTATGCTGTGTGCACAGAATTTTCCTCATCAGTGGCACTGGTCGCATTTTCAAAGAAATTCACCAGAAGTTATAGGCAGGATATGCCCTTGAAAAAGCCAAATTGGGTAAGATTCAGGGTTTGGAGGTCACCTCTGTCCTTATTTATGAGGTCCATAATGATATGTTCCATGGCCTTACAGATGAGGCTGGTCAAGCTTATGGGTCTGTAATTCCCTGGACCACCTATCTAGAGGGGAATAACTGTTGCTGTTCTCCATTCTGCAGGAACAAAGCCTGTGGTTAGGCTATAAGTGAAAAGGGTACTTAGTGGTGATGCTAATTCATGTTTTGGCCTGTTTAGAAGACAGTCTTGGTTGTCATCTGATCCCATAGAGGCTGTGTTTTTTGTCTTGGGCAGTGCTTTGAAGACCTGCTCTTCATATATGTAGAACTGAGGGGGAAGATTTGTGATAAGGTAGGAGGGGGTAAGGGACTGAAATTTTTGCCAAACCTATCCCCTAGCAGGTTTGCTATCTCTGTAAGGTCAGAGTGTGCGATACTGTTGGCCACTAGTTCTCCACATGCTTGAGTCCTACCTTTTAGGCTATGTCTGAAGCTGTAAAAGGCCCTTTTTATCTTATACTAAGATTAGGTTAGTAAGTTATTGTGTTCTCTCATATCCCTCCATCTACTCTGACCATTATGGAATCTTCGCTCTTGTGCCTTCTCTAGCCAGCCCGATAGCATTAAGTGTTTTATGACAGTATAGCAACTGCCTCATCCTTACCAAAAACCCTCTTATTGCTAACTCACAATGATTCTGTATGTAAAAGCTTTGCTAACTCATAATGGTTCTGTATGTAAGTGGTGTAAGGAGCTATTGAACATGGAAGCCACCGTCTCAACATAGAACACATCTGGTAAGTGCAACACAGACACAGAGACAGGGACACACACACAAACACACGACACACAGCACCTCCACAACACCAGCTTTTGCTACAGTTGTTAACAGAACACTGCCTAAGTCTACTGAACTAAGCTAAGACTAAGAAAACTCAAGGTATTAGTTAATACAGCAACATACCCACAGTAAGTGCACACACCTATAAGATCACAATGGCACACTGTCTAAACCCTTAAGGCACAATAACATTAAATTCCTTCAGGCTAGTATTTACTTATAGATAACCATCTCATGGTAATGTTTTAGTTATAGGTGAGCACACACATGGTAATGTTTTAATTATGGGTGGACCCTGTCATTATGGGTGTACCTTCTTTTCATAATGTTTTAGTTATTGCTGAACCCACTCATGGTGATGTTTTAGTTATCAGATAAGTGCTTTCATCTTTAATGTTACAAGACTTCTTCAAATGCCATAATACAAAGTTAAAAATTTAAATAGCCATCTCCCAGTCACATGATCTAAAAAGCCCACTCAGACCTTAATTTAAAAGAATAAAATTTTAAATAAGTTAGTGCACTATTTAAGATACAAACATCAAACATATAAAATCAGAAGCAAACTCGTACATTCATAAATATTAATATAAACACTAAAAAGGATTCCTCATAAAAAAAAAGGAACATCCAATATTAATGAAGCCCGATCTATCTAACTCATGCTTTTAATTTAAGTAAGCAAGCAATGGAATAATAGCATTAAAATACAACTGCCAGTACGGTTCTCTTTTTTAAGTGGCCAGGGACCCTTCACAGACAGATACACACACACATTTCATTGGCACTTTCTCAACAATAACAAATTTTAATGAATGCTCATGATGGTTGTGTAAATGTTTATAAAGGGTATTTGTACTTTTTCTTTTTCATCTTGTACATATATTCATAAATACACTTCTTCAATATACTTTCCATTTTCCCAATGTAAAATCCACCAAATTATTTGTAATGCTAAAAATAATTGAATCTTAACTATTTCTTCCCTTGCCTGTTTTAACTTCTTACATTCTTCTAACATAACATTCCTTACTAATATTGTACCCTGATCATTGTACACCCTTACCTTATACACTTCTGTTACTAATATAACACGTTGATTATTGTACGCCCTTACCTTACACACTTCTGTTAATAATATAACACGCTGATCATTGTACGCCCTTACCTTACACACTTCAGTTATTAATATAACACGTTGAAAGTTACTAATATAACACATTGACCATTGTACACCCTTACCTTACACATTCTGTTACGAATATAACACAATCATTGTACGCTTTTACCTTACACACTTCTGTTACTAATATAACACCTTGATCATTGTACTCCCTTACCTTAGGTACTTCTGTTACTAATATAACACCCTTATCATTGTATGTCCTTACCTTACACACTTCTGTTACTAATATAACACCCTGATCACTGTACACCCTTACCTTACACACTTCTGTTACTAATATAATACCCTGATCCTATGTATGCCTTTACTTTATACACTCCTGAACTTAATCCCTCACCCTCCCTTGCATTTACTAATATATTATTCCAGGTATTGCCATATGTTCGGTAATATAGTTCTTATTTTACTTAATAATTATTTGTGTTACATTTCCTGCATATCATCATGTCCCACACAATAAAATGACTTTTCCACATTGCACTCTATAGCATTCCCTTGTCCATCCACTCTTAGTGAATTTTTACCAAGTCTTTCAGCAAATGCAACATATCATTTGGCTGTTTTCCTTTACTCCACATATCCATTCATATAACAGTTTCCCGTCACTTTATGAAAATCCTGTAAGAAAGTATAAGTAAATAACTTGTAATCTTTATTCCCCAAATTAACAGGATTCCAAAATTTAATATTTTCTCTCTGTTTAAATATAAATATAACCATTTTTTCATACTTCATTCTTCTAATCTTCATTTAGACATTCATTCATTATATCTTAAAAAAATCATTTTTCTTTTTCTCAGATTTTCCCAACATCCTTTTGTACAACTCATAACCTAGGCATCCAGCCCTGGTGCATTGTTTTATTCTATATTTCTGAAAGATTCCTCCAATTCTACTCTTGTAATTTCTTTTTCTAATATTTTGTTCTCATCTTCTTTGATATGAATATGTTTTAGTGTGCCAGTAGTGCAGTATATTGCATTATCATTGTCATAATCTTTAAAAGTTATCAGCAAGTCAAGATGATATGCCATTGAAGTCTTAAACTTTTCTATATTAGTAATTTTTCTCTTTGATAATGGCAACTAATTGCATAAGCTGAATTCCAAATATGTTTTCCAGTTTTTGTTGCATTTATCTATTCTTGTGATCAAACTGATGTTTCTTGTGTTATATGAGGTATTAAAGTTGTGCGTAATGCTCCAGCCATTACCTGTAACACAGTACCACTTCTCATTAGAAACATTATACCAATGAAAAGTCTCTATCTCCTGGTGTACAAGTTCAACTGTATAACTGCTTTCTTCCTCAAAGCCCTCTCTGCTAAAAAAAAGAAATTAAGATCCTCTCTCTTAATAATACAACCATTGATGCCACATCTCCTAGAAAATTATTGGGAATGATAATCTTAAATTTGACCTGTATATAGCAAGTTACATAAAAAATAATAAAACTAATAAAACCCATACCAGCATCATAAACAAATACATGTAAAAAATCATCAAAAACTAGAGATGCTTTACAAGAGCCAACAGCATTCTCAACAATGCAACTAAAACTGCACATGCCCCAACTTACCTCTCCTTTGTGATGCTCCCATCCTCACTAACTTCCAGGCATCAAAAAAAGCAAAACTTGAACAATGCTATAATAAAGTAGCTACATTTGCAGCAAATATCCCTTTCAGAACCACCAACCACTGTAGCACTAAAAAGCCTAAATTGCTTAGAACTGCCCCATCAGCTAACGTATTTACAGCTTCTTGACACCTATAAAATTATCTGGCATCCATCTGCTTATCCATCACTAAGTGCCATTCTACACAACTGGGTTTATACTTGGTCATTATGATCCAGTAATCAAAAAACTCCTCTCCATCAACAAATCTGTCACATATGCTGGGCATGTTCTGTACTCATACCATGTTGCTAAAAGCTGGAACTACTTACCTGTATCCATCAAGTCAATACCCTCCTTATAGTCCTTTAAAACCAGTCTAAAGGATTTCCTAGCCAAAATCTGTCTCTGTCTCTGTTCTTATTCAAGTCTAGGACAAACTATATCCCTAAACAAGAACATATATATATATATATATCCTTACTAACTCTTCTTCACTCACTTTCTTACTTCATTCAGTTTCTCTCCTCCATGACTCTCTGTCTAAATATGCCATAACCCTGATTTTTATTGCAATTCTTAGGTTATTGGTAAGTATTAGGCTAGCTGCCATTGTGGGCCATTTTAAGCCTAGCCAATTTCCCTTTTTTGTGCTCTAAATATTCTATCCCATTTGGTTACATATTGGCATCACCCATCCTATGGCTGATAATTATATATTACCCCTAATGAGAATAACTTATATTATGCCATAGATAATTTGAGAGGACCCATGCATGGGATAAATCATTCAGGAGCTGCCTCTATCCATTAGTAGCACATGGTGCAGTCCTGTGGTCAATTGTCTGTTTCCCATCCATAGTTCTAAGTTGCGGTTGAATATGGACAAGGATGAACTTTGTTTTATGTGGACTGTGAGTCTGTTCCACAGCAGCGGTATCCTCGGTGACATAAACATGTCCCTCCAGACTGTTCTGTTGATGTTGCAGAAGAGGTTTAGATCCCTAGACTGAGTATTTCTGATGCCATTTAAATTGCTGATGTGCAGTAAATCCATCAGTGATGGGTCAAAGGATGCCTTGTATGTCAGACCCAGGTCATCTCTTAGCAGTCTGGATACAGATTATAGTAACAAGGCTTTGAGTTGGCCCATGCAGGAAATGTTATTTAGTCCTTGCATCATTTTATTAAGGTATCTCTGTGGGCTTCCAGTTGTTGCATGTGTCTCGATGTATATATGGCAAAGGGAGCATTATATTCAATGATTAGTCTAAGGAAGGCTGAGTACTGGGGGACAATGACATCTCTAGATCTAGAAACAATCCTTTTTTTTATAAACTGTGCAATATAGAAGGACATTCTTACAACAATAGACACATTCTGGTCAAAAGTTAGGTCACTGTCCACATAAGTTACCAAATCCCAAACAACTGTGTCAACTCAGGGGGATTGTTGTCGATTTGGTGGTTCCTTGAGGTAGATGACTAACCAAAGGATACAATAATGTATTTTTTGGCATTTAGTGTCAGTCCATGATTTTGGTACCAGTTATTTATTTGGGATAAACCTTCCCTCAGGCTAGCTAAGTCACCTTGAGATTCACTGACTGCTCCTGGTTTTCAGTCATCTGCAAAATTAGTCAGACAGAGCCATTTGGTATTGACTTTTACTTCAGAAAATTAGATGTCAAACAGGAGAGGTCCTAGCATAAAAGTCTGCTGTGAACAAGTTGTCAATCTAATGGGTAGTGCAGTGGTTTATTCACAGTATATTTAGCTTTTCTGCTCTGCTTGACTGGGTTCCTCCTGAGTATTCCTGTTTGTATTATACTAACTTACCTTTAATTTCTGTAAACTGGCCATAATTTCTTTAAATGTTAAATCATTGTTATAAAAGTTGTATCTCTTCTTAATCAATATTTTCACATTATGTCTGGCTTGGTTTAATTGTTTAATCTTGCATGTTTTTATATTATTTTTGAAGATTATAAAATTATTGTTCTTAAAATGTTTTTGTAGTGGTTTGGAGCTTTTCTCCCAGGAACTCAGTGAAATTGGGCACTTACCCAGTTGAACTTTCACAATATTCAAATGTCAATAAATTAATTGGTCTTATTTCTCTGCTGAAATTGTTTACACTTTTTGGCATTAAATGGAGTATTATTCTATGGGATCCACGCACATTGTTCATCCTTATCTTGTTGTAACTTCTGATCTTCAAGACTCCATCAACCTTGTTTTAGAAAAATCTGAAAACTTACTCATCCATATTTCTCTGGAGGATGGTGCATTTGATATTAATGTATTAAAAAAATAAGGCAAGTGTCTGACATGGTTATGCCCTTTCTGTTTTCAGAACATATACACAGTACTCTGGCTCTACATTATGTGGGCCCCACTCTGAAATAACTGCTAAAGCAGAATAACAATTTAAAGGTATCATCTAACAATGACTCAGGACTTCTTCAGCCTGTTCCATCAAGCACAGACTCAACATTTATACCAAATGGTGGTCACCAGAAAACGTACATGATTTAAAACTGATTACATAAATTGAATTTAATACTTTTAAATAACATAAAAAATAGTATCCTACCCTACATCCCATAGTACAGACATTTGATAGTTATGTTAAGGATTCCTAGTCTTTTTGATGAAGTAAAAACAATTATATCATTACTAGGAATAAAACTTTAATGTTCACTTTTGATATTAAATAACTTTAAATTGTATCTGTGTCATTATTCATATACTGTTTTGTCCATTATAACTGCTGGATTTTTGAAATAACACTCTGAAGTGCTAAAGTATCATTTTCTTTCAGCTATGATTTCACATTGCTGATTCACTCTCGAGGTGAATTTCTTGAAATGCGTGTCTTAGTCAGAGACTTGATATAACTCTGTATGTTATAAATGCTTATTGGGTTAGTTACACATTAGGTATATGGTTTGGAGAGACAGGTATATCTCACAGAGTATACCACTGCTATGCAACAGACTTCCCAGCTACATGAAACAAATTTCATCACTGTCCACTTTCAATTGCAACTTAGATATATGGATGAGAAACAGAAAATTTACCCCAGGGCTGCCTCTGTACTACTAATGGACAGATGCAACTCCTAAATGCTTTATCCCGTGCATGGGTCCTGTAAAATTATCTATGGTATGATACTAGTTATTCTCATTAGGGGTAATATGGCAATAACCAATGACATGGGTGTAGTATATTAAAGATTTACCCATGGTTGGTGTGGTTTAATCACTAGGGCAAAGCCCGAATGATTAAACAAAGACAGCCATGAGTAAATCTTTAATATACCACACCATGAAGTCAGTTATTGCTATTATACAATGACGTTATTTAAGAAAAAATACTTACTTTTCTTAAATAATGTCATTGTATGATGGCTCCATGGTGTTGTTCCACTTTCCTCAGATATCCTGCTGTTTGTTTTATGTACTGCGCATGTGTGGGGACTTTCATTCCCATGCTTATGCAGTACATCAGTGCTGTGTGATGGTTCCTGTGTATAGAAAGCAAGGAAGAAAGCAACATCTCCATTGTTGTGTTTTTAAATTAAAAAAAGTTACTTGGACACTTTGAAGGTACGGGGGAGATGGGACATAGAAAATCAAAGGATAATCAGGTATGTTTCTCTAGTTTTTCATAACGTACTTGATTACTCTTTTATTTTTGTCTGTCCCATCTCTCTCATTGGTTTCAAGTATCCAGTTTTGCAAGTTTTTATTTATTTTTTTTTGTTGTATGTGAAATTTTTTTTGGCATATATTAATAGAAAAAAGTCTGGGTGACCTGACCTTTTTCCATTGGTATATGATGGGATTTACAATGGGCACACTGGTTGGGCTGACCAATCAACATGCTACATTTTGAATATTAATGGACAGTCATTGTATAATGTAGAATTACAAAAGCAAGGGTAGGTGTCACAAGTGTATCCTGAGTTAGCGAACCTCCAAAGTGGAGCACCAAAGTTAAGCAGAGCTTCAGGAACTGAAGTAAAAATCACGCTGGTACATTAGACTGTAGATAAAAACCATTCGTTTTAATGAGCCCAAAGCCAAGAGGTAAAGACGAAACAGATAGTGTAAAACAAGACACTGCTTGAACTTCCTCAGACTTACAACAGTATTAACACTGAGTGTCTCTTAAATACTTTAATTAATAAGGTTAATTAGTTAATTAGAAAATTAGTTAAAAAGGCAGTCCTACAAAAACAATCCTAAAAGGACAATCCTAAACGAACCATGGGATTGGTAAAGCCAAGCTATAACCAAATGGGATAGGTTATTTCAAGCAAAAAAAGAAAAACTGGCTAGGTTTAAAATGGCCTGCAAGGGCAGCTAGCCAAGTAGTTACCTATGACCCTATGATATGTCAATCGATGCTAAGTGATATGATAAAACAAGTCCTGCTGACTGTAAAGCTGTGCTCAACCACACACCAAGTAGTATGAACAAAAATGTAGAACACAGCACCACCGCAAACCAATAAAAAGCAGATGGCAAAGAGCAGTGTGAGCACTTTCGCAATAAAATCGCTTCTTCAGACCATACAAAAAATCAGCAGCATCTCAAATATTTAAAATGCAATCAATTAAATATCTACCAATAAAAACATTCAAGTACAATATCTATAAAAATTTAAAGGCACAGCTTTCTTTTAAACTTTTTTTCCACTCTGGAAGTTTTTTCAAATGTATGTGAACAACATATTTATTTATTTATTTTTATTTATTTATTTATTTACATTTGTTTACTGGGAAATTCCGACTGGACGCAGGTCCTTTTTCAACGAATGCCCAGGGAGAAAAGCTCCACATCATGTACATGATAAATAGAGATACAAAGTTGCAGCAATAGTAAACAACATTACAGGTTGATGGCTTTAATACAATAACAAGATATTGATTATCAACAGTATATACAGTAAATGTTGCAAGTTAAGATAGTTTCTTGTTGTTTATAATATTACTAACAAAGTTGTCAGACAAGATTTTAAAGTATGTAAAGACAACTAGCTAATTCTGACTGTAGTTAGTAATGACGGTAGTATAGTTGGGTTAAGAGTCTAGGTGGGAAGGGCTAAGGGTGGGGGTGTTAGTCTGGATTAGAACAATGACAAAACCAGTGCAAATTTAAGTGGAATTTGAGCACAGTCTTGAAAAGGCAGCTGGAAGGTAGAGTAGTTATAGAGAGTGAAAGTTTGTTCCAAAGTTTAGATATGGTACATGAAAATATGGCTTCTCCTGCTGAGTTTTTGGATTTGATAACAGTGAGTTGATTTTGGTTGCTTGATCTTAGGGGCCTAGTGGAGTGATAGGGTTGGAGAAGGGTTTGAAGGGAAAGGATGTTATGGGGGTGGTTAATAAGTTTATCAGTGAGGGTGAGTTGATTAAAGTGAAAGAGATGTGGGAGTTCTAGCCAGTTTAGTTCTTTAAGGGAGATACAATGATGGCTGTGGTAGGAGGCTGCAGTGGCAAATTTAGCAATTTTTGTGTAACAAGCATCCAGCTTGTGTAGGTCTGTCTGTCTAAGGTTGGTAAGTATGGGGGATGCATAGAGTAGGCTGGAGATTAGCTGGGAATTGGCTATGGAGATTCTAGCTGCCTTGGTTTGGAATTGGCAGCTTCGCATAATGCACCAAGTTTCTTGTGAACTTTTTTATTGTGAGAGATACCTGGGTGTCATATCTAAGTTTGTTGTCTTATTTCCACACTGAGTAATTTTGTGTATTCTGATGGAGAGATGATGGTATTGTCTTTGGCGAGAATGTTGAAGTGGGGGGGTGTTTTGGGTGGCTTTGGAAGGTTGGAACAGGAGAAGTTTTGTCTTACTTGGGTTGAGTAGGAGCTGAGCATTGGATAGCCAGCTTTCTACAGAAGAGAATGATTCCTGTGTGATTTGTTGTAGTTCTGGTAGAGTGGGGGCAGAGCAGATGAGAGTAGAGTCATCTGAGTACTGTATAAGAGATGCTTGTGTGGTGGCAGTATGTAGGTTGTTAGTGAAAAGTGAGAATAGCAGAGGGCCGAGGATAGACCCTTGGGGAACTTTGAGAGTAACTGGGAGGTGAGGTGATAGGTTATCGTCCCAGATTACTGATTGCTGGAGTCCGTGTAGATAGCTGTGTAACTAGTTGCAGGCTGATTGTGAGAAGGAGAGGTTGGGGAGAGTAGAGAGCAGTAGCTCATGAGATACCATGTCAAAGGCCTTTGAGAGATCTAGAAATACGGCAGTAAAGAAGAGGCTATTGTTTTTGTGATAAAGTATAGTGTTGGTAAAGGAGAGCAGAGGTAGTGCTGTGGTATGGCCTGAAACCATGTTGGGTTTTGGAGAGGAGATTATTAGCTAGGAGGTAGTTGGAGACCTGGATGTTGATACATTTTTCAAGTATCTTGGAGAGAGGGAAGAGGATAGCAATGGGGCAGTAATTGGAGAGGTCAGTGGAGGGGGTGCCTTTGTGGAGGGGAATGATGTAGGATATTTCCATATCGAGGGAACATAGCCTTCTGTTATGGAATGGTTGATTAGAATTGAAATTGGGTAGGCTAGTGTATCAGCTGCAATTATCAAGTATTATCAAGTATTCAGAGGGAAGGTTGTCAGCTGCGAGTTTGGTGGGTTTAAGTTTTGACAGTAGTCTTTTTATGTTGGAGGTAGGTACTGAGGTGAAGAAGAAAAGTGGAATGGGGGGTTTAGGGTTAGGTGTTGGGGGGCTGTTGTAGGGATGTTTTGTTTGTTTAGAGATGTTATAGTTTCAGTGAAGTGTTTGTTGAAGGATGCAGCAATACTGCTGGAGGAGGGGGGGGGGGAATGGACGGCTGTGGGGGGTATCAACCTTCCCTGGGTGGAGGATAGTGTTAATAGTGGAGCAGAACTGCTTAGGATTGTGGCTGGCAGAGTTTAGAGTGAATTTATAGTAGAGGGATTTGTCTAATTTTATATGCTTTTTGGCTTTATTGTGTAGTTCAAGGAAGGATTGCCTATCTGAGTTATTTTTTGTTAGTCGCCAGTGCTGCCAGGCCTTATCTCTGGATTTTATTAGGGTTCTGGTGGTCTTTTGTAACCATGGGGCATGCCTGGATCTGACTTTGGCATTTCTTAAAGGAGCATCGGTGTTTAGGATGGAGGGGAAGGTACTGTTGAAGACGTGGACAGGTATTTTAGTGGTGACCAGTTAATTTTTTGCAGGGAGGAGATGAAGGAGTTGGGGTTGAAGTTGGACTTGTTCCGTATTTTCCTGTGGATAATGGGCTTGAGACTGCTTGTGTGAAGCCGATTTATAATCTTTTTGAAACCAATAGTGAAGATAAACAAAATAAGTTTTATAACTTATATAAAAATGAGAGACAAGCACTTGAAAATTTATAGAGATATAGTGACATTGTAATACGACCAACCAATAAAGGCAATTCCTTTGCTGTGTTAGATAAAGAGTTTTATGTTGCTACTATGAATACCATGCTTAGAGATAACAATACATATACCAGCATAGGACTTTATTCTGTACAAAAGTTAATTGAAAGGTCCACTAAGTATCTTGTTAACTGCTTTGAAGAAACAGTTATTTCTGAAGAACTGTTCCAGTATCTTATAGTAGAATATCCTGTTGTACCTACATTGAATGGTTTTCTGAAAATACATAAAAATCTTGTAACTCCAGCTTTTAGACCCATAGTAGCTGGAGGTGGATATGTAACCGAACCGGTGTCTTTATATGTAGAAACAAATTTATGACTCTTTTTAGACAAGTATGCAATTGTTTTGTGTGATACAGAACATTTCTTAAGTGATTTTTACTCTTTTCTTGAGAGTTATACTGAAACTGGTACAGAGATTATGGTAACTTTAGATGTTACGTCTCTGTTTACGGTTATACCTAACCAAATAGATCTTTCCTATGTAAACATTTTTCTTAAAGAAAAAGGCTTTTGAATAGAGTGCATTTGCTACCTTATAGAGCTGGTACTAGAATATAATGTTTTTCTATTTGAGAAGCAATATTACTTGCAAACCTCTGGCGTACCTATAGGCATGTCCTGTGCCAATAGCTACGCCAATATGGTCATGGCATACTGGGAAAATGTAAACATCTTAAATGTTGAACAATTTAATGTGCATGTAAAATTTTGTTGTCGTTTTGTTGATGACTTGTATATTTTTTGGAAAGGAGACCTTGAAAGTTTAAATAATTTTTTAAGTGGTATAAATTCAAGCACACCCTTCCTTAAGTTTACTATGAAGCATTCTTGCACTTGTATTGATTTCTTTGATGTTACCCCGTATAGGGGCATAGATGGAAAGCTGCACACTAAGAGATATAGAAAACCATGTTATATACACATAGTTATCTTGAACGTAATAGTATGCATCCACCACATATTTCTGAAAATGTGGTAAGAGGTCAACTTTTAAGAGTTTCTAGGCTCCATGACCAGGAACAAGAATTTGAAACAACTATGTGTTCCACTAGTATGGAATTTATAGAACGTGGTTATAAACCTTTTGAAGTTAGTAAAGCATGTGAAAGGGTTAAGTTAGACAAAGTAGTGGACACCCATTGTTTTTCACGTAAAGAAAACATAAGAAAGACTGCCCATAATAATAGTTAGAACAATGTAGCTTATTGTATGACTTTTAGTACTGACAGAATAGATATAAAAAATATTATTACAAAAAATTGGCATTATCTTATCTTCTGACCCTATTCTATGTAAGTTTGTTAGTGCAGCTCCAAATTTTGTTTATAAAAAAAAATCTTGAAAAGACAGCTTTGTTTCCCTAATACAAGTAAAGTACAGCAACCTAGTATTAGAACAACTAGTTTTGGTACCTCTAACTGTGGTGAATGTACTTTTTGTAAATACATTGATGTATCCAATACAGTTATACAACTAGACAATGGTAATCATTATGTTTTTAAAGTTAAAGCTAATTGTGACGCTAAAAACTTAGTTTACTTAGCACAGTGTGCGACTTGTTCAAAATTTTATATAGGAAAAACTAATAGGCGACTTAAGGAATGAATTAGAGACCATTATTATTGTGCCAATAAGGGCCATAGTTATAGTGCCTTAGCTAAACATATACTAGAGAAAGGTACTAACCATTGGTTTAAATTTATGGCAGTAGAAGTAATTTATGACATTTTTATGTTGGGTGACCTCTTAAGCCAGTTCTGAAAGAAAGAAAGCTTCTTAAATAAGTATACTGTTATGTGTGTTTTTGTGGCAATAGCCTTTTATGGTTTTTGTCTTAAAAGAAAGCTGTGCCTTTAAAATTTTATGGCTATTGCACTTGAATGTATTTTATTGGTAGATATTGAATTGATTGCATTTTAAATATTTGAGATGCTGCTGATTTTTTGCATGGTCTGAAGAAGCGATTTTATCACGAAAGCGCTCACCTGTGTTTGAATAAAAGTCTATTTGGATTTTATACTGCTCTTTGCCATCTGCTTTTTATTGGTTTGCTGTGGTGTTGTGTTACACATTTTTGTTTATACTGTTTATGATACTAAGTGATATTGAGTCTGAAGGCATCTTTTATAAATCCTTTCAAAACTTTTGCTATAATTCAGCTAAAGCTTACAGGCTTAAAACTGTCCTTAGTACATGCATCATTCGTCCTGGAAACATAAACAGCTACCATCTCCTGCCATGCCTCAGGGATATAACAGACCTCTAAAGATTTTTGAAATAGATATGTTTGACAAGGCAGAATAGGGTTTTTAACTTTGTTGAGAAAATATCTATTTACTTTGCCTGGTCCCACTGCTGAGTCAGGGCTTGGTTTACTCCCTGAGAATAAAGCAATTTTTTTGGTATTCAGTGGATATAAAATAATTTCAACCTTGGTCTAGATCCCGAGAAGAAAAACTGTTACTTTACAGTTTAACAATATTTTTTTTATCGGTGACAATGGTGTTACCAAATGTTAATGCAAGTTTTTTTCCGTGCCTTACTTATATACATTGTAACTTGTTTAAATAATTACTTTTATTATGTTCAGTGCAGTGAGCTACCTTTATTCCACATCTTGACTTCACTGGGCATATAACCCACTTAACCTGACATCTTAGTTTTTTTTGTTTCTTTCACTAGTTTAACTTGATGTAATTTATTGAAAATTGCCCAGTGCCATTTCTTTTTGATTAACTTCTGAATAGCTTAAGTATACCAACTCTGATTGAGTTTTTTTTTTATCTAAACATTTATTATTTTATTTATTTAGTTGCCATTTGTTAACCAGGTTAGTCCAACTGAGCCTATTGATCCATTTTCAGTGGAGACCTGTGGAGAAAAGCTCCAGAAAATACAAGAAACATTTACAATAGTGTTTACAGTATTGCCTTAATACAGAAAACAAACAGAAATTAACAATATTCATACAGTAGAAAAAATACAAAATACATATCTTTTTTTACAGTTACATTGCACTTGAGATACAGATAAAGATGAATCCTTGTAGATTTGAAAAAAAGTATTTTAGGCATTTTCCCGTCTCAAACCACTAATACTTATTAAGAGAGGAGTTTAGGATGAATGTTATTGAAAGGGGGAGTAGTTACATGTGTAACACTATGAGAGGTTAAAAGGGGAGGTTATGTGATGAGATAGGTACTTTGGTTCATGGAGGATTATGGCAAGAGCAGATTCTGGAGTTCAAGAGGAAGTTTTTGACTTCATCTTTGAAGCATGAGGAGCTAGGGATGTTACGGATGTTTATGGGCAGTCTGTTCCAGGCTAAGGAGACAGAATGTCTATAAAGGAGTTTGCCTATTTTTTTTTTTTTTGTGAGGTTTGTAAATATCAAGTAGGTTCTCGTCAGAGCTTAGAAGTGGGTGAGCTGGAGTATAGTGAGATACAAGTAAAGAAATTTATAGATATTTATTTTAATAGAAATTTATTTTATAGAAATTTATAGAGATAACATATTTGTTATCTCTATAAATTTAATTATGTATTACCTGTTATATTTGTAAATAGAACTTATCCCAGGAAAATGATACATCTCTGTGCAAATCTTTTTCTGTCATAGTACCATAATTCGGTATTAATCTTTATATAGTCGACTTTAGAAAAAAAAACAAGTTTGTATTGATTTGACACCCAACCAGTCTCATTAGTTCACATTTCATTTCGCAACAAACAGAAAGATAACCTGAGTTAATAAGTCTGGGTATACTACAGCCTTCTGAGCCATTAGATTCTCTGGTATGTTTTTATGTCTTCTGTGCCTGTTTACTATCTGCCCATTCCAGGACAGCAACAGCTCAAAGAACAATCCCTGAACAATTCACATGGTTCACTTATAAAATGTTTACAAATTTTTACAAGCTAATCTGGCACTTATATAGAATCTGACAGTATTGAAGGATAAATGGCCAGTGCCTATAGTACCACATATCTCTACTGTCTGATGATTTTTTCCTCAGGCTGGAGTACAGCTTGCCATAAACCTCAACCAAGTTATCTGCCCAAGAAGTTATGGAAGCCCTTAAATCTTGATAAATGCAACACAAACTTTTCGGCTATTCCTTGTTTTTGTGACTATATTTGCATCATATTTACTGACTTGCATCTGACACTGAAGTAACCAGAATTCTCCTGTTTAGGCTTCTAAACCCAAGTGTATGCCTGAAATGGGAGAAGCTTTACCAAAAATTATTTTTTCCACCAAGTTATTCTCAAAACTGAATATAGTCTATCCCTAGCTTATACAACGAAGCCTCAACTTCAACTCATTATTCAGATGGACTGTTTGAGTATGTGGCTATTCTTGACAGGCAGGGGTCATAACAGGGAAAAGATCGATCCTATATTTGCACCATGTAATTAATTACCTCACCTCTTTCAAGAAAACCTGATTTGGTATTTGATGTAGATCATTTGCTGTAATATCTGTCAGCACTAAACTGTACCTCACTGTAGGATAATTTAAATTAAACAGTTTGTCTAATGTTGGTTATTTTACTATCACCCAAGCCGGAAACTGATGTTATTTGAATTAATTCTTGGGACTACAGTCTTTTGACTTCTTATCACAGAGTTCTAAATTAACACCTGTTCATCGAAAAAATGTTATGGTGTCACTAGCAGCATGGGGGACCTTTTCAGACTTGCTTTCCTCCTGGTTCACATTCCATAAGGTTTCAATTATCTTCATCTGTTCCTGTTATATAGGATGGATGTTGATGTTTTTTCTGCCCCTATACAATAGCCAAATTCCAAAAGAATTCCTCTCAGTGTAAGTCTGCTCTGATTCTGAAAGACTTGCTCTCAGTATAAATGACTTACTTTGATGCAAGTCCAATCTGTAAACAGGCTTACTATGGAGATCAGATTCCAAAACACCTACTCTCAGTGTAATTGGTTGCTTAATGTGAGAGCAATTCATTTGGAATCTGGCCTAATTATCTTTTACTTCTGCACCCTGTAGAAATGTAGGAATTATTGTGTCCATTTTTTAATAGGGATTACCCTTGTAATCAGGACATCTGTTGTTAAGTTTATAGCAACACTTATTTATTTACTGTTTGGCAACTGGGTAGGTGGACTAGTCCATATACTCTTTTCAGCCACTACCCTACTACTGCTTAGTAACTGCTGGTCCAGATTCTCTCCACTGACTTATAGTTGTTGGCTGATAACTTCCCCTGACTAGTTTATGGGTTAATACCTAGTATAAGATTACATTTGTCTGCTTGTCTTACAACTGAGGTCTTGTGGTTTATGCCTTTAGACCCTCATACCATTTAATAAAACAGAAGCACTTGTTATAAGTTTTGTTTCCAGGGAGTAAAATGTCATTATTGTTTGTGTACATTTTGCAATAAGAACATCGTAGAAGGGATCTCCTTTCCAAGATGTCCTGAAAAGGAAAGGTGCCCATTTTTTCCATGACTGTGTGTGTGTGACCTCCATAGGTCAGCTGTTAGGTATATAAAATACAACAGAGTCAGCACCACACGGCTCACAGGGCTGTGACACTCTTTTAATGCCACACTACTGTGGGTAATACACTTCTACACAATAGCCACAAACCAAGTCTAGCTGCCTACATATGATGCAAATGGTGGATATCAGGTTTTCCCTACACAGGGTTACCACCTGTCCCACTTTGTGAGGGACAGTCCCTCTTTGGGCAGTTGTGTCCTGCATAAAAACTGTAAAAATGGCAAATGTCCTGAGGTTTTAGGGCAAAATTATTTCATATGTTTTATGTAATAGTTGCATAAAACAGTTATTCTGTATCTGAAACATCTAAATGTTATAAGAAACATAATAAGCAACTAAAATGCTACAAGAGTAAGCTTTTATTTAGGCACAAAAGTGAACCTCTGTCCTTTGTATGGGCCATGGGTATGTTTCGGCCTTTAACATCTGACGTTTGTACCAAAAATGTCCCACTTTGGGCATTTGAAAAGGTGGCAACCTTATCCCTACAGTACCTGCAAAACCACAGCATCAACAAAAGGAGGGTTAATGGCAGTGGCGGTTGGTGACTTCAAATCAAAGTGGGGCTGCAGGAGACACCTGAATGGGTGGGGTCATTGGGAATGGGTGTGGCCAACTAGAAAGGGGAGAAGCTATGCTCAAAACCGCAAAAACTAACTTTAATTAAATACGCTGCCCTGGGTGCCAAACCATCATTATGAGAGTCAAGACAAAATGAAGTGTAAAAGAAAAAAAAATATTTCAACACATTGGCTGTATGACAGCTTACTTAATATCTAGATGGAAACAAAAAGTTTGTGAGGCATGAAAAAATAAATTACTTTTTAAATACATTACTGGAATGCCAGTTAAAATCAAGTATAAAAAAACAAGCAGCACTCAACTCAAACCACTTCTCCTTGCACTGCAGTTCTAATTATGATTTATATTCAGCTTTATTAAAGTACTAAGTAACATGCTGAAAGTAGCAATCTCCATGATACCCCCACTTGAAAAAATGTTTCTTATCCAAAAAAGACCTGCTGCCTGACAACAACTATCTACTTGTTTCATGGGGAAAGCATGATCAAAGTATAAAATGAAGAGCAAACAAGAAACAAGCTCAAGATACATTGCTTAAAGAATTACTGCACAGGTTATGGACCACACACAATAGATTGGCATTCTGTTTAGTTTGCAGGTAAAGCCTGCAAAGATGACTGCAAGTCTCCAACAAATGTAATGAGCTCCTTATGTAATCCTGTCCTTTATTACAAATACTGTTGTATGTATTTCAATACCCAAGGCTTATATGTTATCTAATTATGTATGTATTCTCCAAATGGCAACAACAGAAAGGCTTTCAGTGTTGGCAATTCTTTAACACTATGCTTATTAAAACCTACTTGCATCTTACAATCTCAGACAAGCTTACCTGATGGTCATTAAAGCATTGCTACTTAAACACAGAGCAACAGGCACTTTCTGAATAATAATAAGCATAAATCAACAGTGTAAAAATATGACAGAAACTAGAACATTCTGCAAAATCAAGGACAGATAAAAAGCCACTGTAGTACTTGTATCTACCTTGGATGGGGGGGGGTACTCTGTACATTTACACTGCATAACTGCTCCTTGCCGTGGTTGGACACATCCAGAGTCACTACATGGGGGAGTGGGGTGCAACATGTATGTCACAATTTGAAATGTCTCTGGCTGACTGTGATGGCCCTGACACATTTGTCATACCTCTCAACCTCAGAGAAAGAAATCTGGACAAAGCCATACATAGAAGTAGGACAAAGACCCAAAAATAAGGACAATTGTTAAATATTGCTCTTATAAACTTAGAAAGATAATAGAATAGTAGGTCTTACATTAGTATGAATTTTCTGAAGGGTATGAAATCTGAAACTGAAATGTCTGTCATTATTTTCTAACTTCAGTCTTTAATGATTTGCCACTAATTTGCCAAAAAAACACAATTTTATGAAAAAATGAGCAAAAATGTGATGCAAAAATATAAAATAGCTACACAATACAGCTGGGAACCTGTCAAGGAAGGTACACTTTTTTAATATTAATACTGCTGACTTGAGCAGCTGACAAAATAAAGTAATCTACATGCATTTCTGAAATAAAAGTAATCTATAACTCTGATTATTATAGTTATTTATTAATTGTAAACCCTCCATGTTTTCTTCCAAAATTGCTATTTTTCAGAGGGATTATTGGGGAAGAGCAACATTTTGAGCCAAAATCAGGGACAGTTGAGAGGTTTGGATATGCCTAATTCTATAAAGCAATTTATTTGCATGTACCTCTCAACCTGTTAATGCAGGAAATTCGGACAAAGACAAATAATATTGGGGGAACATATAAACAGTACTAAAATTGCTTTTGTATAAACTGAGACAGTTGATAGAATAACAGGTCTTGCTTTAGCAAGCATTTTTCTGAAGGTTATGAAGTCTGAAACTCAGTGTCTGTCATTATTTAGTGACTTAATTCCTAAATGATTTGCCAGAAAACCACAAATTTTATGAGGAACAAACCAAAAATAAGAAGCAAAAATCTGGACAGTTGAGAGGTATGAGAGGTATAGTTCAGCTGGGGCTGTCTTTGAGTTTGCCTCCGTTCCCTCCTCACAAAATCGTCATTGAATGAGAGCCTCTCCCCTGCAGCCATTCCAATGAACCATTACTTGGCTATTTCACCCCATTTACCATAAACACTAATGTGCATACTGCTTTACTTCTGTGATGATTTGGACTTCATTTGAAAGTTTTATTTTGCATTTTACAGCGCAAACACTAATAGATATCTGCTAAACAAAGCAATGCAGTCTCATAATGAAAACAGACTTAGCATTAAAACGTCTCTGCCCTTGAAACTCACATTCATTGAAACAGCATTGAAACCCACATTCAAAGAAAATACATTTTGCCAGTGGCAGCTAAAGATTAACTTTGGGTTTGGACTGTTTTCAAATCACAGGCCCCTTGCACACGAAACATACACATGCTCTTTCATACACCTTCCTTACTGTATTAAATTATATTCCTTGTACAATACAGCACAATTTTAGAGGGTATTTTAAATTTATTGTTTTGAACATTTTTCCAGTAAACAATGAAACAAAATGCATGCACCAATAATGACAAAACTGCCCAGTTCAGAACATTTCCATCATAAAAGTCTACTCAAACTTCTACAGTCCACCAGTATCAGTACATATGCACAATCTCTGAAGAAGTAAAAGTCATCTAAATAATTCCTCATTAAAGAGATCTATAACTAATGACGAGGTTGCTGCTAGCAAACAACATTATATTTCATTGTTTCATCTACAAATAAAGTGCCTGTTGCCCTTGAGGAATAAATTGCCTATCTTACACAAAAAAAAAAACGATAAGCTAGTAATATTGCAATAGGGAATGGATGGCAAACTGATAACAGGTTCATAGTTACTAAGCATCTTCACCAAAAAGGAGTGCAGCATCCAGCCCCTTTGCAACACAGTACAGTATCAGCAATGCATCTATGTACTGTGGGAGTAGAACCCATAGCCTTCTGCATCAAAAGCAAGTACACTACCTGTTGTTCTATTAACAATGCAAGCAGACTCAGCATAAACAGCACTAAACCTTTGCTCCCCTGCAACTCTCAGCTCCTTGTAAAATGTACTCACTCTGCTGTATCTCGGAACTTTGCAGCACAAGAAATCTGGAAAAAGCCAAAATTTATTGGGGGGAGGGGGCAAAAGCCCAAAAACCAGGGACACATAAACATTGCTTGTATAATGTTGAAAGGTTGTTAGAATAAAATGCTGCGTTACCACCATAGAGTTCACTGCCAAGACTTGAATTCAGGACCCTGTGCAAAACAGTCAGAGCAACATACCACTATGCCAGATCCGCTGCTTTGTGAAAGGGAGGAAGACTGAAACTTAAATGGCTACCATTTAGTAAATTCAGTTCTCACCATAGCTGTCAACCTCTTAGCAGAAAACACCTGAACAAAGCCAGTAATGGGGGAATCCAGCCCCCAAACATATTCAGTGACTTCAGTTCTCACCACAGCTCTCAACCTCTTAGCAAAAAACACCTGGACAAAGCCAGTAATGGTGGAATACAGCCCCCAAACATATTCAGTGAATTCAGTTCTTACCGTAGCTCTCAACCCTAGCACAAAAAACCCGGATGAAGCCAATAATGGGGGAATCCAGTCCCAAAAATAGGGACAAATTTCAAATATCCATTTTATAAACTTGCTAGAATAAAATCTTTTGTGTTACCATGTACTTTCTGAAGAATATGAAGTCTGAAATTCAAATGCTTGCCATTTCTATTGAACATTTGTTAACCAGGAAAGTCTGACTTGCAACAAAATCCAATTTTCAGCAGTGGCCCAGGGAGAAACACTCAATACAGACACATGTCTTCGTAAGATGGGATGGAAGGACACCAGAGCACCCAGAGGAAATGCACACAAACACAGGGAGGACATGCACACTCCACACAGAAGGCACCCCAGCCAAGAATTAAACCAGAGAACCTGTAGCTGTCAGGCAACAATGCTACCACTGCACCAATGCACTACGGACTTTGTAAGGACATAAAAATACAGAAACCACAGATTTTAGGAGGAACAGAACAAGTATGAGGGACAAATCTGCAATTATTTTACAAATGGTGGTGGGTAGGGAAGTCAGGCTCTTGCCACCTGGGCCCAAGGTACAGGGTTCAAGCCTGTTCTCTACCCACCACCATATAGTACTTGGGGCATTTGACACACACACACACACACACACACACACACACACACACACACACACACACACACACACACACACACACACACACACACACACACACACACACACACACACACACACCTCAGGTTGTAAATGCATCCAAAGTTCATCCCAGCCCTTCCATCTAGCCTCTGTCTGTAAAACAACATCTAGTCTGTGGCAACAAGAGCAACTCCTTCCTGCGAGAGCAGCAAGCTGGGTGCTACCCAGCCTGCAGACATTGCAGTCCAATCCCCCATCAAGTTATGCAGTTTTAACTGCATAGACTTCTGGGATAGTGCTTCTGCATGCTCTCTCCTTAATCCGGACTGCTGGTGAGACAGTCTGGATTCTATGTGCATGCTCCAGACTGTTTCACCAGCAGTCTGGAAATGCCACGATTGTGCATGCGCGATGTTCTGCAACTCGCATTTTTATTTTGTATTTTCATTTTGTCATTTTCATTTTTATTTTATTTTTCTTCTTTGTTTATAGCTGGGGGGGGCTGGGTCTGAGATGGCCTTGTATGCAGACACAGGTCACCTCTGAGCAGTCTGTATGAGACTGAGTAGAGGGACTGGGCTTTTAGCCCATCTGTATAGGATAGGTGTTTAAGACCCTGGATTTTCCTGGTCAGGAACCTCTGTGGTCTCTCCAGCTGCTGCATGTGCTTGGCAAGGTACATGCCGAAGGAGGCATTGTATTCAGTAATGGGTCTGATAAGGAAGGAGTACAGGGATGTTATGATCTTGTTCCTGGATGAAATACCCTTACTTATGAGGTGGGCCATGTAGAAAGTCTTCCATAGAACTGAAGCAACATTGTGGTCAAACGTCAGTCTGCTATCAACCTGGGTGCCCAAGTCCCTCAAAACTGATTGCATGCTTAGCATGCTGTTATTAATGTGATAATTAATGGGGGGCACCATTTTCCCCAAAGGGGATAATGATACATTTCTTGGCATTGAGTTTGAGGCCATGCTCCTAGCACCAGTTATCGGTTTGGGTAAGGCCCTCTTGGAGGATGTTCTCATCACTAGGGGAATTTAAGACAGTGTCCAGCTTGCAGTCATGGTTAGCCACAGACCACTGGTTTTAGCTTGCACCTCAGAAAGGTATTTTCCAAACAGTAGAGGCTCCAAGACCAATCTTTGATGCCTCTCATTATAGGTCTACTACCAGAGGTGGCTTTACCCTAATTTGACCGAGTGAGTTCTATCAGTGAGCTTGTTAGATGCCCATGTGGTAACATACGGGTTGATGCCAAGCTGGGAGAGTTTATCTATTATGCCCGAGTGGGAAATAGTGTTGAAAGCTTTGGCTCTGTCAAGGTAGGCAGTGTGCGCCATCTTCCCCTTGTCCATGGCTTTTGTGACTGTTTCAAAGAAGTCAGTCAGTTTTAACAGACATGATCTCCATTTGACAAAACCAAAACTGTGCGGGGTCAAGTGTTTGAAAGTTGGCAATGTCCTTGCTTATAAGGTCCATGATAATGCTTTCCATGGCCTCACACATCAGGCTAGTTAGGCTGATGGGCCTATAATTGCCTGGGTCAGAGGATGCTCCACCTTTGTGTAGAGGGATGACAGTGGCTGTCCTCCATTCTGCTGGGATGAAGCGTGTGCTCAGGCCTTGGTTGAATAGGGTGCCTAATGGTGCTGAGAGCTCATGCCTGAGTTCATGTAGGAAGCTGCTAGAGATGTTGTCAGGTCCCATAGAGACTGTATTTTTTGTCTTTGAGAGGGCATTGAAGACATACTCCCTGGTGATGGGGGAGGGGGAGCCCATGCTGGGAATGCCCTGGTTTACTGATGGTGGTGACAAGGGGTGACATTTTCACTGAACCTGTCTGCCAGCAGGTTAGCTACTATATATCTGCTGCATTTGTGTATGTGGTGTTCTTGACCACAAGTTCAGAGTAGATTCGGGTGTTACTCTTGAGAATGCAGACATATGTGAAGAAGGCCTTGTGACTGGATATTGTGGATGCGGCCAATTTGGACTCGAAGTTAGACTTAGAGAATTTCACCAGTGACCTTATTTGCTTGTTCAGACAAAGGACAGACTTCCAACTTGGCATCTGGTCCTTCTGGTTCTGTACAGCATTTTTTTCCTTTTATTATTTTTTTATTGCTGGTGTCCACCAGACAGGTTTACTCTTCCTTGAGGAAGATAATTTGGTCAGGTATTTCTAAGTCCATGCAGTTATGCAGGTGCTCATATAGTTTTTTTGGTGTAGGCTTGAACATTAGTGCTAGTTCCAACTTAAGGGACAGTGGCTGTGAAGCTTCTTATACCTGCTCTTAGGAGGTTGTAGTCAGCATTGGAAAAGATTTTTTGTTTGACCCTGGTGGGGGGGAGGGGTCAATGGAGATGGTGACTTTGAAAGTGATTGCTTCATAGTCAGATCTTACCATGGAGAATGACACTGTAGGGGTGCTACAGTGACTACTCATGTTGGCTAGTACAAGGTCAAGGATATTTTTACCTCTCATGGGGGTGTCGACCAGCTGATCCAATGCATTGGCATTGACAAAGTCAAGGAATCTCTGGGTGTTTGTGTTTGGGCTAGAAGAGGTCTTCCATTGTATGGTTGGGTAGTTAAAGTTGCTCATGATCAGGGTAGAGGGTTGAATCTTGATGGATTCAAGAAAACCCAGATAGGTGGAGTGGGCATCCAGAGTCATGGTTGGGGGTCTGTAACTAGCTATGATTTGAATAGGTGTTTTGTGAATAGTTAACTGCACCTGGAGTGTCTTCTGTTCATCATACTGTTTGACCAGCCTACAGGTGTGCATGTCTTTGGTAAATATAGAAATTGTACCTTCTTTGGCTTTGTAGCCCTCCATTTGGGGTCTGAAAGTATGGTAGGATGAGTAACGCGATAAGGCTCTGGTGCCCCCCCCTGCAGCTTTGAACTAGCTCTCAGTGACTGCACAAATGTTAGCATCTTCCAAGGCAATGAATACTTGCAATGAGTGCAGTTTCATTTAAATTTCGTTTAGTAAAATTTTTCACATTAGTAATTTTCCCCTTATGACTTTGTCTAAAAAAGGCACTATGGGGGGAGGCAAAATCCTTTGCCAGAAGCCTGAAGCCCATGGGGGGGGACAGATGAAGGGCATCTCTGGCAAAGCCTCTTGGTCTGTCAGTCATGTCCTCCCAGGCTGTCAGGTACTGGATCCCCTTGGAATGACACCAGAAACTAAGCCAATCATTGAAGTCAGTCATTTTCTGTTTGTATTGAGGCATCATTCTGGGTGATTGTAGGATGCTGCTTAAGGCTAGGGACATACCTGCCTGGGACACATATTCAGTGAACTCAATCATGTCTCTATTCATATAGTCCAGAAAGGTATGTCTCAAGTCATTCACACCAACATGGACTATGACAGAGTCATAACAGTACTTGTTATTAAGAGATTTGAGTGTGTGTGTGTGTGTGTGTGTGTGTGTGTGTGTGTGTGTGTGTGTGTGTGTGTGTGTGAGAGTGTGAGCAGGGGTGTAGCTAGGATTTTCAAATTTGTACTGACAGCTCTCAAACTGCTACCCCCCCCCCCCCAGCCAGGCTACGGCCATTCTCGTAATTCACGGTTCGCTCTTTTAGTGTCGATGAAGAGGCATTCGCTGTAATGCCTCTTCAGTAATATGATATAAATTTACTCAAACTCTGTTCCTTGAATTGAAAATTAACCTGAAATGTCAGTTCTTTGAAAAATGCAGCATGGTAGTTGGGGTAGAGACTTTATGCTTTTGTTTTCTGTAACTAAGGTACAGGTTTTGAGCTTGAGTAAATTACTAACCACCTGCTAACACTAACTAGGATGTTTCATTCACACACACACCCCTACCTACCTCTTAGTGCAAGAAATATGGACAAAGCCTAAAATAAACAGGGACAGATATTAAATAATGTTCTCGTGAACTTAGAAAGTTGCTAGAATAACAGGATTTGTGCTAGTATGAATTTTTCTAAAGGACATGAAGTCTGAAGCTCAAATGTCTGTCATTATTTAGCAATTTCAGCCTTCACTGATTTTCTAGAAAATCACAAAATTTATGAGGAACAGACAAAAAATATGGGGCAAAAATCTGGACATTCTGCAAAATTTGGACAGTTGAGAGGTATGCTACCTACCACACAACCTCTTACAGCAACAAACTCATAAATAAAACTGAGGCAAAGGCCCAAAAATAAGGACATTTTTTAAAATATTGCTCTTATAAACTTAGAAAGATAATAGAATAGTAGTAGGTCTTGCATCAGTACGAATTTTCTGAAAGGTATGAAATCTGAAACTGAAATGTCTGCATTATTTTCTAACTTCAGTCTTTAACAATTTGCCACTAATTTGCCAGAAAACTGCAATTTTATGAAAAACGGACCAAAAATGTGATGCAAAAATATAAAATTGCCGGACAATACAGCTGGGAACCTGTCAAAGGAGGGACACCATTTTAATATGAGCACAGTTAACTTAGAGCAGCTGACAAAATTAGAGAATCTACATGCATTTCTGAAATAAAAGTAATGTATAACTCTGATCATTACAGTTATTTATAAAAGTAAAGTAAACCCTCTATGTTTTCTTCCAAAATTGATATTTTGTGGAGGGATCATTAGGGAAGAGCAACATTTTGAGCCAAAATCAGGGACAGTTGAGGTTTGGCTATGCCTAATTCTATAAAGCAATTTGCATGTACCTCTCAACCTGTTAATGCAATAAATCTGGACAAGGCCAAATATATTGAGGGAACATATAAACAGTACTAAAAATTGCTCTTGTATAAACTGGGACAGTTGATAGAACATGTCTTATTTTAGCATGCATTTTTCTGAAGGTTATAAAGTCTGAAACTAGTGTGTCATTATTTAGTGACTTAATTCCTAAATCATTTGCCAGAAAACCACAAATTGAGGAACAAACCAAAATAAGAAGCAAAAATCTATTCATTCTTTGAAAATCTGGACAGTTGGGAGGTATAGTTCAGCTGGGGCTGTCTAAGTTTGCCCCTTCCCCTCATAAAACCATGGTGGAATGTATCCTCTCCCTGCAGCCATTCCAATGATCCATTACTTTGCTATTTCACTCCATTTACCATAAACACTAATGTGCATACCTATTTACTTCTATGATGATTTGAACTTCATTTGAAAGTTTTATTTTGCATTTTACAGCACAAACACTAAGACATCTGCTAAACAAACTTGGCATTAAAACTTCTCTGCCCTTGAAACTCACATTCATTGAAACAACATTGAAACCCACATTCAAAGAAAAATACATTTTACCCGTGGTAGATAAAAATTAATTCTGGGCTGCTTTTAAATCATAGGCCCCTTGCATATGAAACATACATGTGCTCTTTGATACACCTTCCTATTGCTTTGAACATTTTTCCAGTAAACAATGAAACAAAACTGCCCAATTCAGAACATTTCCATCATAAACGTCTAGTCAAACTTCTACAGTCCACCATTATCAGTAAATAATATGCACAATCTCTGAAGTAGTAAAAAAAGTCATCTAAATAATTCCACGTTAAATAAATCTAACTAATGAAGAGGTTGTTGCTAGCAATCACCTTTATATTTCATGACTTCACCGTAAAATAGTGTCTGATGCCCCTGAGGAATAAATTGCCTAAATTACATTAATAATAAGCTAGTAATATTGCAATAGAAAATGGATGGCAAACTGATAACAGGCTCATAGTTAGTAGTACAGCAGCATTCACCCCTTATGGGAGTAGAACCAACAACCTTCTGCATTAAAAGCAAGTACACAACATTTTGTGCTACTAGCAATGTGAGCCGACTTAGCATAATCAGCACTAAACTTCTCTTCCCCTGCAGCTCTCAGTTCCTTGTAAAATCTACGCAATACTCAACTACATCTCAACTTCGCAGCACAAGAAGTCTGGAAAAGCCAAATTTATTGGGGTGGGTCAAAGGGCAAAAACAGGAACACATTAAACATTGCTTGTATAATCTTGGAAAGCTGCTAGAATAAAATGCTGTGTTACCATCATACATTTTACTGCCAAGGTCACTGTGCAAAATAGTCAGAAGTCAGAACAACATACCACTATGCCAAATCACCTGCTTTGTGAAAGAGAGGAAGACTGAAACTTAAATGGCTATCATTTAATGAATTCAGTTCTCACCATAGCTGTCAACCTCTTAGCACAAAACACCTGGACAAACCCAGTAATGAGGGAATACAGCCTTCAAACATATTCAGTGAATTCAGTTCTTGCCATAGCTGTCAACCTTAGCACAAAAAACCTGGACAAAGCCAATAACAGGGTATTACAGTCCCAAAAATGAGGACAAATTTCAAATAGTCATAAACTTAAAAAATTGCTATAAAAGGTTGTGTTAGTATATATTTATTGCTAGAATAAAAAGTTGTTTTACTATGTCACAAACACAGGGATAAGATGCAGACTCCACACAGAAGGCACCCCAGCCAAGAATCAAACCAGAAAACCTACAGCTGTGAGGCAACAATACTGCCACTGCACCATCAAATATGTAAGGAAGTAAACATTCAGAAACCTGAAGTCTGAAATTTAAATGCCTGTCAATTTGTTAATCAGGACAGTCTGACTTGGAACAAAAAAACACAATTCTCAGCAGAGGCCCAGGAAAAATAATGCAGACATGTCTTTGTAACATGGGAGGACACAAAAGCAAACCCACACAAACACAGGGAGAAGATACAGACCCCCCCCACAAAGAAGGCACCCCAGCCAAGAACCAAACCCAAGAACCTACAGCTGTGAGGCATCAATGCTACGTTGCTACCACTGCACCATCAAATTTCAAGCATTGCAATATTTGAAAAACACAGATACATACAGATATTGATCAGATCAAATATGAGGCAAAAATCTGCAATTTTTTTACAAATGGTGGTGGGTAGGGAATTCAGGTCTTTAACACCTGCATACAAGGTATTCCCTACCACACCACCATGAGTAATCACACCAGTACATCCCACCTGGGGCATTTTCACACACACACAGTAGCCAAATGTTATTCTTGCTTTGAAAGCAGTATTACCTTAAACAAGTTTTCCTTAAGTGCTTACTACAGTTCGTAAGACAATACTGACCAATTAAAATGGAGAATGGTACGGCAGACAGAATTATAACTGACCATGAAATATTTAATTATGCTATGTCTGATCCAGTCATTTTCTGACTATATAAGCTTAAAGCTTTTATTTAGCTGAACAGCTTCAAATGGAATTCAAAGATGGACAAAGCATTTTCAGAAAATTTAGATAGGTCTCTTTGTATAGCTGTTTTTATTCTTTTCAAGTATACTGCTATTTTATCCAAAATACTATTTATATGGACATTTTTTCTAATATTTCTTAGTTTTGCATGTTGGCAGAATAGGCATGCTTAATATATGTACATGCTTAAGATGAAATTTGTAGAACTGATCTGAGACAATGCATTTCATTTCTATATAATTCACAAGTAGTTTCCCTGAGTGTGGAAGTAAAACATGAATTACTGCATTACAAATGGAACTTCATGAATTCATGCAACTTTTTTTTTTTACAGCTGCATCATGATGCATCGAGTAATTGCCTTTCTTACACAGAGGAAGCATACAGAGCTTATAATGCGTTTAATGTATTATGTTACTGGAACGTGCCCAAAAAATGGTAATCAGCCACAGAGGACACACAGCATTAGACCCACCATACTGGTCATTAATACTCATCACTCAGTGGGGGGATTTACTGTAGAAGATTAGGGACGGGGTACACTGCTTAAACCAGAACAAATGTTAGCTTCTTGTTATCATTTAACTTAAAGGTGAAGACAGCTGGTATACTGGGATTACTTCCTACGCAAGTGAAACAGAGTTCCTAAAACACACACACACACACACACACACACACACACACACACACACACACACACACACACACACACACCATGACGTGAGACCAGCTTGGACCAACACACACTTCATATTACTCACCAAGTCACCAACCCTCCATGAAGTGAGACCAGCTCGGGAATCCTCCTCCCGCTCGGACCAACATAACGAATCCTCCTCCTGCTCGGAAAGCGCTTGGACCAACATAACGAATCCTCCTCCCGCTCGGAAAGCATGGAGCTCCATTCCGACTGGCTGCCTAAAGCGCACATGTGCGGTGAGCTCCATTCCAACTGGCTGCCTAAAGCGCGCTGACGTCATCGGCAGTAAAGCGCGAAAAAAAGAAAATTTAAAATGCTACCCCCCTTCTACATAAGTTGTACTGAAATCAGTACAGTGCGTATGCCTCCCGACGTCCCTGAGTGTGAGTGTGAGTGTGAGTGTGAGTGTGAGTGTGAGTGTGAGTGTGAGTGTGAGTGTGAGTGTGAGTGTGTGTGTGATGTGGCAGATTCTAGCACCTGACAAGCAACCTACAGTGGCTTTCTCCTTGTCTAGCCTGGTGAGGGGCATATCTGTGTGTCTCACAATAGGGTCTCCTATGACTAGTATTTTGGGTTTGTTGCTGGGCCTTAGAGGCTGTGAGACACAGGCGCATGTACTATCTGTGGTGCTTGGTGCTATGGGTTGTGATATGCGTGTGTGATTTTGCCTCAGAGGTCTCTTTTGTTTAGGTATTTTTAGGTATGTTTTTGTTGAGAATATCTGTGTATGTGGGAGTGTTTTGTACAGGTGTGGGTGGTGTTTGAGGTGTGGTGTTTGTAGTGTTTGTGCAGATAACCTTCTGAGTGCCAGATGCACTGGCTTGTGATTGAGAGAGCAAGGATTCTGGGTTCTTAATGTAATTGCATTTCTGATATATTGTGTTTCTAGCTGGTAGTAGTAGAGGGTTGTCCATGTGAGGCAGTTGCTACACTGTCTCAGGATGCCCATATCAACCAGAACTAGACTAGCATGAGAAACCATAGGACATTGTCTGTCCATGGTTGTCAGAATCTGTGCAAGAGAGGTCAGGGATAGTAGAGTGGGTACTATCTGAGGACAATACCCTTAGGTATGAGTAAGGCTGGATAAAATCAATACAGAAGCTGCAAAGGAGGGCCTCACTTACACAGGAGTGCTGGAAGGGAAAATATGCAGCTGAGATACCTCGCAATGGGTTAAAACAGCACTGCGGTGGTGTGCGACATGCAAACCACCACAAACCCATGCAAACATGGGGTTTAAATACCACAAAAACAAAAGTAAAATAGAAACACTGGAACTGACCAATCCATCTGTGTCCCTGAGCTCTTAGCTAAACACCCTATGACACACCAGTTCCAACCAGTTCACTTACTTCCACTAAGTGCAGGTAGGTTCCTGCCAACACAAGATGGTGTAGCAAGAAACACAGGACTCACACAAACAGATATGGATATAGCAAAACCTGTAACCAGATTATGCTAAAGATATTTAATCTGTTTAGGTAAATTTAACACAGGAGAACAGATAAGACACTTAAATATAAACACAGAACAGTTCACACACAAACAAAAATACAGTGCATATGTAATGCAAGTCAATAAAACAGCACAGTTAATCAGATACAAGTGCAGTACAAGTCAGAATAATTTGAAAAATGGCACTTAGGTTTGTAGATTCTCTCAGCAGCTTTGAAATCAGCACAGTGTAGATGCAGGGCAATTTAATCAGGTTTCCAACAAGCAGTAACACATGCAGCACAATTAATGCATTTAAACACCTAAGCACAAGCAGCAAAATAAAGTAGGAAGAGGCACACTTTTTTAAGTAGAAAGAGAGGAAACAGAAGATAATTCAAGGTTAAGAAGCTAAAGGGGTGGGCCTTCAGAACTGATCACACTGTACTCAGTAGAATGAGCTGATGCAATGGGACTGGGAGGAGTGTCCAGTATCAAATTTATAGTACAGATGGGCAACTCAAAAGCCACCAAGCTATAAGACCAGATGAGAACAGAGCTAAGGATTCAATTCACTAAGCCTAAAATACAGTTGCAGAGTGTAAACAGATTTGCAGCAAATATTGTTTTAGTTAATCAGAAGTGCAGAAAACAGTTGAAGATAAGCACATATCTTTTGTAGTCTCACGGAAGGTTTTTGGAAAACAGCAGAGCAAGGGCAGAAGGCCTAACTCACTGCAGCTTTGAGCAAACATATACATCACATACATATTAGAAGGCAATATTTGTACTGAGAAAGAGTTTACCAGCAGAAATGATTTACTTTATGAGAATACATTAGCCATCTATCTATATATCGATCTACACTCTCACATTCCCGAACAAACATCTGTTATGGTGCTTCCATCATCTACCCCAACGAGTCACTGGCCCATGTTTGAGATACCATCCAATGACCACCCTCCACTGGGGCAAATATGATTATGGCCACTGCCCGCTCATTCATTTTTGCTTGCACTTTCTCCATTTTCTTACCCTTGCTCCTACAGTACAGATTTTTGCAAGACAGACAAGCTCTCTGCAACTCTTGTTCGGTTCTCCACAGTTTTCATTTTCCTGCCCTGTCTTAAGAATTTGACTTTCTTTCTAATTCTACAACATACTTTCCCTCTTAGTTTAAATATGTACTTTTGGATCCAGATCTTATCAACAATATCCTTTCTGGATTCTCTAACACAGACCTGGTCTTTTTGTCACATGTGCCTCATCCTGCAAGTACTCCCAAGCCCTTGAGCCTTTCCCCTGTTGCAGTCAGTTTTATACTCCTCAGTTTTCCTTGTTTTCCTAACTACAGACATAGATAGCAGCTATGAGACTGCTGCCTCCAGCCTCCTCCCTTGCTTCTTTGTAACCTCTCTCTGGCTTGCTTGCTATCATCTCTGTTCTGAAAGGTCATTGGTGTCCATGGACACGACAACAAACCACCCCTTTCTTATCATCTTCTTCATCTTCTCCATAACTGTAAGCACAGACACCTGTTTCACTATGATCCAGTCTGCATTGTTACCACTGAAAAAGTCTCTGAAATCCTTTAATACTAGCTTCTGCAATCAAAAATCTTGTATGCCCCCAAGTTGGTTCTTGTGAGCTTGACCTCCTGACCCATGTGACTACCTCTCCGTTGCCTGTTTTTGGTCCTCCTCTTCACAGTCACACTGACCACACTGGCCTCTCAAGCTCTCTAACCTTCTACCAGACACCTTTGGAGTGCCACAAGGCTCAATATTAGGGCCTCTACTGTTTTCTATCTTTATTAATGACTTATATACTGTCATCCCAAACGTCAGCTGTATCCAATACACTGATGACTCCACCCTGATTTGCTCTGCTACATCTCCTTCGGAACTGAGATCTGCTACCCAGTCCATCTTTAATACCATAGAAAACTGGCTCTCTGAACATCACCTGTTATTAAATCCCCCAAAAAAGCAAAATGCTATTTTTCTCACCTACACAAAGGTCTGCTGCTTTTACCTTCAACATTAATGCAAAAGATGGCACTGTTATCTCCCCCGACCCCTCTACAAAACTACTAGGAGTCATTATTGATAATAACCTAAAATTTGACTTGCATGTCAATCAATTAATCAAGAACATCAATAAAATTCTAGGATCACTGTATAGAATAAAAGCCTTCTTAACCCCTCCAGCCAGGATTGCCATAGCCCGCACCCACCTAATCTCAACACTTCTATATACCTCCCCCCTTTTCTCATCAGTCCTAAATAGATTGTCATCCTGTTACAATCACATTGCCAGATTTGCCACTGGCCTGCCATTTAGGACACACCACTGCATTAACCTCTTGGGTTACCCTCTTAGCTTGGGTGGCTAGAAATTCCCAGTCTAATCCAATACAACCTTCTGACTATAGCTAAAAAAAATCTTTATAATCCAGATAATACACCATCCCTAATGAATATTATCACTCCTCATAATCAGAGACTGCTTAGATCCTCAAACAAATTACTAATTCAGACAATTAAAATTAACAATGCAGCTGGGGATGCCCTCTGTGCAAACTCTGTAGGCAGAGTTTGGAATCTCCTTCCAGCCGACATTACTTCGCTCTACTCGCTTTGCCAATTTAAAACCAAACTCAGACAACTTCTGGCACTAAATTGGCTTTGCCACTGTAACAAGCCTGGTTAACCCTCCTCATAAATGTATATAATATATTACTTTCTGCTTACTGTCATTGTATTCCCCTGACTTAAACCAGGGATAACTATATCTGTGAACTTGCCTATCTCGTATTTTTTCATGTATCCTCTGTAAATAACTTACCTGTAATTATGATTACATTGTTATATTTTTGAGTCTGACTACCTTGGAGCTTTTCTCCGCAGGCCTCCGCTGAAAATAGACATGTATCCAGTCAGACTATCCCGGTCAACAAATGTAAAATAAATAAATATATATTTTTTTTTCTTCCAGTTGCCCCATCTCTCTCTGCTTCATCATATCCCTTTCCTATCTTCTTGTAGTGCTCCTGAAGGAGCCAGTGCTCCTAGCCATAGTATTACTCTGCCTCCTCTTGTGTGCTGTTCTTCATTCATCTCATTTGACTTTAACCTCCTGATAATCCCTCCTGTATTCTTTCCCATAATGAGCATCAATTTTCTGCCCCTTCCCCTTTTTCTCATGACTTGTCACATACCCATCATTACCAACTTACCTCATGCTGTCACTGCATTGCTGACTTTAATTTACTCTCCACAAGCTCTAGCTACATTTCATTGCTCATCATTTCTGTCTCTGGCTTTCTAACATGATTTCCTTCTTCTTCTTGGCTTTTTCTGCCTTTTCATCTTACCTTTTCTATTCCCCTTACTGTCTGCTGCCCCAATTATTTATAGATCTGAAGTAGGAGATTCATTTGTCTGCAACCTGTGGGTTATGGATCCGATATCGGATCCGAACCGGCATGGTTTACCAGCTATGGATCCAAGCTCTCAGCTCCTCCCCTCACCCATAATGCCCTGCTCTCCCCTCATGACCTCAGATCTCGTTTGCCGCGCTGGTGACCAGATTTGTGTTCCTAAGCTCTTCAGCTAAGTGCAGTTTTTTTCAGTGTTTAAAGTGCTAAATTTTGATTTCTTGTGTGAAAGTTGTGTGGAAGTTTAGGTTTCCCTATTACTTAATTATACTTTTAGTGTTTTAAAATTTAATTTTCTTATCCCTCCCCTCGCTGGTAGCGTAGTGTGTGTTTGGGGCCTGTGTGTGGTTTAGTTACTTTGCTTTAACTTTAGTTTAAGTAACTTTTTGGTATTTGGGATGTCTGAACAACCCAAAGCTGTGTTCTCCAAGTGCTCCGAGTGTGGCCATAAGCTTTCCCCGGCTGATGGCCACACTTGGTGTGTTAGATGCCTTGGGGTTGAACACCTCACTTCTGGATGTTCCATTTGTGCAGGGTTCAACCCCAGGGCATTGAAGGAGCGGAGGTCCAAGCTTGTCTTGGCGGGTCTTTTGCCACCAGACTCGGCTCCGGCCTCCGCTCCTTCGGGGGTAACCGTTTCTACGGTTGTCTCCTCTCCGGCTCCCCCTCCTCCTCCTGGGACTCAACCTCCCTGTAGTGGTTCGGAGGAGAGGGAAGCTAGAAAGAAGGACCGGAGGGAAAAGCACCATAAGCGGCGGGCCGAGACCTCTGTTTTGGCCCCGCCAGCCAAGCGGGCTTCTCCTCCGGCCTCCTTGTCTGCTGGCTCTCCCCCTCCTCGGCTCTGGTCTCCTGTGTGTTTTTCACCGGGACCTGAGGAGGAGGAGACCCGATCTCCATCGAGGCTATCGAGGAGGCACTCAAGGCCTACCTCGGTAGCCTCGTCGAGATCAACTTATAGCCTGTCAGACGCTGATCTGGACCGGATGATGAGAAGGTTCATCCAGGCCCAGATGCAGATAGAGTGCTCTTGCCTCCCCCCCCTCTGGGGGGGAGCTCGACCCCTTTTTTCAAGCCAATTGCTCCTTCTCCGACCCGCTACCCGGGTTCGGAGCAGTTGGAGCCGAGCAGCCGAGCCGGGGTGGGTCGGCTCCGATAGTACTTGGTACCGGATCCGACCCTGCCTCGAGTGCCGGATCCGACCTCTCGGAGCCTGGATCCGAGCCGGATCCGGGGATCAGTGCTCCTTCGGCGCCGTCTGTGTCGGAGCGCACTGTCCTTCGGATCCGGCGCGGCGCCGGCTCGATCCACTCCTCGGATCCGAGGGGGAGCCGATTGTCGGATCCTTTGGTCGAGGTCGGCTCCCCTTCAGCTTTTGATGTAGTGGAGAGGGCCCTGTTGAGGGTCTCCGGACCCCCGGCACTTGCTTCGGCTCCGTTACGTGCTCCCTCTGCACTGGGTCAGGCTTCCACCATCCGGCCCTTGGGACAGCCCGCTCCTTTGCCCCAAGCTGTTCCCCTGGAACAGGTTACTGTTTGTGAGGAGTCCTCTGACAGCCCCCCGGAGGATGTTCCCCGCAAACATACGTGCAAAAGGAGGCACATTGACTCCCCCGAGTCTCTCACAGAAGACACGGATTTGGAGGAAGGGAAGGCTCCCACGGTCACCCCGAGGATGTCTCATTTGGAGACATCATGGAAATGCTCCGCATAAGGGGTGGTCTGCCCCAAGTCTTCCTCGGACGAGTCCGTGTTCTTGGAGGCATTTGAAGTGGGCCCGTCTACCTCTTGGGTGTCCTCCTGCCAACCCCCTGGTGGACCTCATTACCACCAGGGCGTGGAAGGAACCGGGCACCGTGGAGCCAATCCCTAAAAGGCCCGACGGTATTCTCAGTCCCCGGCTGACCATGCCCATTGGAGTAAGGGGCCTCCGGTAGATGCCATGTTGACGGCGGCCACCAAGAGGGAACTTGCTCAGGAGAGTCCCTCAGTCCATCCCCCGAGCAAGGAGTCTCGGATGATGGACCGCTTGGGGAAGCGGATGTTTAGTTCAGCGACCTTCTCTGTGAAGGCGCTGAACTATCTGGCACACGTGATTAGGATGCAGCGCGATCTTATTAAAGAATACGCTGCATCCCCCCCAGAGTCCATGTCGGAGGAGGACAAAGTACTGCACTCCACCCGCATGGCCACTCTCAGGTCCATCACCAATACCTCTATGCGGCTACTGTCCCATGCTATGGAAGGTGCCGCTAGAGCCGCAGGGGCAGGCCTAGTTACTAGACGTCAGGCCTGGCTCCGTCATTGCGATTTCTCAGAGCCCTTCAAGGCATCATTTGCGAACGCCCCCTTTGATGGTTCTGCCCTCTTTGGCAAAACTGTTTGCGACACTTTGACCCAGAGCGAGAAGGACGGGAAGACGCTGTCTGCCGTCGGAATCTGCTTCTCTGCACCCCAGAGGCCCTGTTCTAGGAACCAAAAGGGACAGAAGAAGATGTGGTTCCGGAAGTCGCAGCAATCTCAGTCTGCTCCGGACAACCAGTCCTTCCGTGGCAGAGGAGGACAGGGAGGACGCTGCCCTAGGGGCAGAGGGGCTCCCAGGAACTTCGGGTCCAGAGAACCCTTCTCTGAACGGCCCGCACAGCAGCCCTGAGGGGTTGCCCGGCTGCTCCACTCTGGAGGCAGTCGGGGGACGTTTTTCGGAGCACCTAGTGGCATGGGAGTCCATAACATCAGACCGCTGGGTCCTACAGATCATATCCAGAGGATACCGTATACCCTTTCTTCACTTGCCAAAATTGAAGTCCCTCCCCGACGTTCCACCCGGTCAGTGGGAGGCCGCTTTGGAAGAGATTGGCCATCTGCTAAAGAGCCATCCAGCCCGTCCCCCCAGACCAGATCGGATCAGGGTACTACTCCAGGTTCTTTTTAGTGCCAAAAAAGACGGGGGATCTAAGACCAATTTTAGACCTTTCACTCTTGAACCTGGCAGTTCCCAAGGAGAAGTTCCGAATGGTCACATTGCAGTCTATTCTCCCCCTTCTGGGAGAAAATCACTGGATGTGCTCCATAGACCTCAAGGATGCATACTACCACATACTAATGGACAGGCGCTCCAGGAGGTTTCTCCGCTTCCGGCTGGGTGCCAGTCACTACCAATTCCGGGTCCTTCCCTTTGGTCTCACCACAGCCCCCAGGGTGTTCACCAAAGTATTAGCAGTGGTAGCGGCCCACCTGAGGCTTCAGGGGGTGCAGGTCTTTCCCTACCTGGACGACTGGCTTCTCACCGCCCCAACAAGGCATCTACTACTATTGGCGCGAGACTCCTTTCTCCATCTTGCTCCCCGTCTGGGCATCACAATAAACACAAAAAAATCCAACCTAGCACCCACGCAGTTCATAGATTTTATAGGTGCCAGGTTAGACACAAGGAGATTAAAAGCCTTCCTCACTGCGGACAGAGTTCAAAATCTGCAATTCCAGGTGCGGGCCATTCTCCACTCAAGCTCAGTTCTGGTGGAGTTGGTCCTGAGGGCCCTAGGGTCCATGGTGGCAGCAATAGCGCTTCTTCCTCTCGCCAGGTTCAATATGCGCATCCTTCAATGGACACTCCTAGTTCAGTGGTCGTATCTTGCTCTTCCTATGCATCATCCCATTGTGATCAGCAAGGCTTGCAAGCGGTCCCTCCTGTGGTAGCTACACTCTCCAGATCTCCACAGAGGCCGCCCATTTTGTGCTTCTCCCCCTCTCGCCACGGTGACCATGGACGCCTCCCACCTCGGGTGGGGGCATTGCAGGCGGACGGTCCAAGGCACGTGGAACGATTCAGAGACCTTACTGCATATCAACGTTCTAGAGATGAGAGCAGTGCTCTTAGCGTTGCTAGCACTTCAGGCCTTTCTTCCCTTGGGAACAATTGCGATTCAATCGGACAACATGTCGGTTGTCTGGTATATCAACAAGCAAGGAGGAACCAGGTCTTACCCTCTTTGTCGAGAAGCCATGAGAGTGTGGGAATGGGCAATCTCCACCAACCGCTTTCTCATAGCAACGCATATTCCGGGTCGGTCCAACATCCTGGCAGACAAACTCAGTCGCACCATTCTCACCCCTTACGAGTGGTCTCTCAATACTCAGGTAGCGGAACGCATCTTCGCACGGTGGGGAACTCCTTGTTGCGATCTTTTTGCCTCTCCCTCAAACACCAAGTGCGACAGTTTTTTCGCTCTGATACCTCCTCCCGGAGGTTCCCCAAGAGACGCTCTGGTGCATGCTTGGCCACCCGGTCTTCTTTATGCTTATCCCTCCTTGCCCCTCATGCTCCAAGTTCTTCAGAAAGCCTCTCGGTTGGGGTGCAGAATGATTCTCATTGCTCCATTTTGGCCTCGACAGATCTGGTTCCCCTTCCTAAGGTCTCACTCAGTGAATCCTCCTTGGATTCTAGATCCCATTCCGGATCTGATATCTCATCCATCCCACTTATCTCCTCCAAACCTGGACAACCTGAAGCTGACCGCTTGGCTGCTCCAGTTCCACTCTTGATCAGGACTCCCGGTATTTCGTCCCCTGTTAATGCCATCCTGGTGGCAGCTCATAAGCCATCCACTAGGAAAGTCTACCGCAGCAAGTGGAAACGGTTCTCTTTGTGGGCGGAGCGGCAAGGCCTAAACCCCTTCACAGTTCCTCTCCCTTTGGTGCTTGATTTTCTAACCACTCTTTTTAATGATGGTGCCAGCAGTTCCACGGTCAAAGTACAACTTGCGGCAATTTCTCATTATCACATTGGTCATGACTCCAATCCTCTGATGTCGGCCAAGTTATGTAAGATTTTCCTTAAAGGTACTTTTCTTCTCAGGCCCCCTGTAAAGCAAGCAGTTCCTCCTTGGGACCTTTCCTTAGTTCTCCAGGCCTTGACCGCCCCCCCTTCGAACCGGCGGCTACGGTAGATCTGAAATTCTTATCTTTCAAGACCGCCTTCTTAGTAGCCATTACTTCGGCCAAGAGAGTCTCTGAGCTTCAAGCATTATCAGCTAAACCTCCTTACTTGGTCTTTCATCTGGACCGTGTTTACCTCAGGACCAACCCGTCCTTTCTTCCTAAGGTAGCTTCTGAAGCAAACATTAATCAATCCATTAACCTCCGTGTCTTCTTTCCGAAATATGAAAACAAAGGTGAATACAAGCTTCACTCCTTAGATGTTCACAGGCAACTTAGATTTTATCTAAACAGGACGGCTGGTCATAGGCAATCCGACCAGTTGTTCATTTCCTTTGCTAAATTTAATTTGGGCAAACCAATTTCTAAAGTCACATTATCTCGCTGGATTTCACAATGTATCTTATTGGCTTATCAAGCTTCGGGAAGGCCCGCACCGGAGGGTGTACATGCCCATTCAACCTGGTCAGTCTCTACCTCGGCAGCCTTTAGGGCTAGGATTCCTCTAGATGATATTTGTGCAGCAGCCACGTGGGCTTCATCTCATACTTTTATTTCCCACTACAAGTTGGATCTTACATCTAGGGGTAGAGCATCCTTTAGCTCCACGGTGCTCTGGAATATCCTTCCATGATGGCCGCCCAAGATTCAGGTAGCTGGGGACTCTGTCCCACAGGTTGCAGACAAATGAATCTCCTACTTCAGATTTAGAAGTTATGTACTCACCATAACGTTCCATCTGAGTAGGTGTATTCATTTGTCTGCAACCATCCCGCCCTCCTATCCCCCTAGCCTTTCAGTTTCCTGCATATGATGTTTTACCCTTTTCAGGGTGTTCTTGCTGTTGGCAAACTCGATCTGAGGTCATGAGGGGAGAGCAGGGCATTATGGGTGAGGGGAGGAGCTGAGAGCTTGGATCCATAGCTGGTAAACCATGCCGGTTCGGATCCGATATCGGATCCATAACCCACAGGTTGCAGACAAATGAATACACCTACTCAGATGGAACGTTATGGTGAGTACATAACTTCTAATTCTCTAACTACACTCACGTATGTGGTTCTTTCCTGTACATCATCAACACCATTTTTTTCTGTCTGCCTACCTCCAAGCTTACTGTGACCTCTTCCACATTCTAGCCTGAGTAACCAATGCATATACACAATGGTTATATACACAATAAAGCATGTAAGGGAAACATGCTGAAGAAAGGTATCCAAGCACTGAAAGTGGGGTGGCAGTTACACAAAATGTGGCTATTAATCTAAATTCAGTCATAAAATTACTCTAGTGCAACAAAATCAGGCATAGCAAAACTCCTAGTTATGCGAAGAGTTTACCATGGAGTTGTCAAACTGGCCAGGATAGGTGAAAAATAAATGTAAAGATCTATGTGGAACCCAGAGAGCATAAGAAGGACAGTGAAGGAAATGAGACAGAATCTAGAAGAAGAAAGAGACAGTAGAATTCAAGAATAACAGAAAGCAGCAGAAACAGTGAAAAATTGTGGCATTGCTTTGGAAGAAAATGAAAACAATGGCCTGAAGGGTCTATAGACATCTAAGCAAGCAAGAATTGCCAAAGGCTGCAGTGGCATAGGAAAATAACTTTCTTGGGTGGCATAAGCCAGGGAACCTTGTTGGCTAGGCTTATGTAGGCCTTTCGGCTGATAGCCTAGTACCTACCTATGAACCTATGTACTAGAGGGGGCCCAGAGAGAGCAGAATAAAGGAAGTAAAGACATATTTTATAGCAGTAGACAACACTGGAGTAATATAGAAGACAGAGATAGCCAGAGAAGAAAAAACAACCCACCTAGGAATGTAGGTTGAAGGCTAGAAGGTACCCTTATCCAAATGAATAGGGATAAATTGGCTTACCAATACAGAAAATACTAAGTAAAGATTCTGATTAAAAAGCTTGTGCTATCTTTTTACATAGACTCATATTTTGGGTAGATTTCACAATAGATTTTGACAAAAACTAAGAGCATCAGTGTAAAAATGTGAGTGGATAGTACACTAACAGTTGTAAGTAGAAAGGACTGGAATTTCAGATAGCGAATTCTGGAGGGTGGAGAGAAGATGATCTTTAAGAGATGGAAGTCAGAAACAAAAAATATACCTGGCCCCCCTAAGTAAAAGCTGATTGGTTGGAGATGGAAGGCATGCATAAAAGAGTTTTAAGTTGACTGCATCTGTTGTAGCCAGGCAGACAGATACCAAGGCAGTACAGGAGGATGTAGCTGTTAGAGAAACTCTTCTTCAGAGATGACATAAGAGTGTACTTAGTAGAGAATTATGTAAGATAAAGGGAGTATGTGGTGCTGTAAAAGGACTCAAGGTAGAGGGAGGAATGAGGAGTCCTCACTGGTCAGTGATAAGCAAGATTTGACAAACAAGTGAATATGCATGAGCAAGGGAAGGAGTGGGGCCCATGGACAGTGACCATAGTAATCTGTGTGAGAGCCATGACTAACAGAAAACAAGGCACAGACTACTTAAACAGTATGATATATATAGAAATGTGGAGAGAAGAAGACATGGTATACAGAAGTGGGAGATACAGAGTGTTATCTAAACATTCAGGAAGGAGCAACACAAGAGAAAAGTAGTGAAAAACATGAAGGATGGTTAAGTAGAATAATGACGAAGAGAAGGAGAGAAACACGCTTGAGGGAAAATCACTAGGACAAGAGCAAGACAGCAGATATATAAGGAGAGGTGAGTAAAAGATGACAATGAGATGGATCAGTGGGGGGAGGGAATGTGAAGAGACTCTTAAAGGAGAAGTAAATAGAGAGGATATAGGGAGATTTGAATACCCAAATCAAATTCAGCAGGGTCCAGCTTCGTGAAATGTGGGGGTTCAGGAAATGACAGAAAGTAGGGAAAGAAAAGACGTGTGATGATGAATGAAGGCTTGAGGAGAATAAGGCTTAGGGTTTACAGGTAATGGAAAAGGATGGGTGGGAAACAGTAGGGGAAGGCTGTTGGAAGAACAGAGGCAGCCATAACTGGACATTGGTGCAGTCTGTACATATTTATTATTTGTTTGTTTGTTTACCAGGAAAGTCTGACTGGGTCAGGAATGCATTTTCAGTGGAAACCCAGGGAGAAAAGCTCCAAATGATACAAGAACATTTGACATTATACATATACAAGATAACAGCAAATAATAAATCATACATTAAATGAGTAAGACATACTAAATAAGTACAAAGAGGTAGATACAAACAATAATAATAACAACACATATACTATACTAGACAGAGTAGTAAAATAGAGATTATACTTTTTTCCCCCTCAGGTTGGATTAAGGTAAAGCATGAGGGTCAGGAAGTTAGAAGCACGCATATGTTTAGAAGAATTGTGCAGTAGAATGGGAATAGTTAAGGATGTAGAAATACATAATGTTTCTTAGTTCGCTATATTAAAGGCTAGTAGAATAAAGTATGGTCTAGGTATCTTCAGATGAGAAAAGGAAAGGCCCTAGAGAGTGAATGGAGATTACCTGTTAGGGAAAGAGGAGGGACAGGTCTGCCTACATAGAAAATGTTTTTTTTTAGGGTGTGTTTAATGTTGTTAAATCACTCGGTGGTAGTAATGTCTATTGGCAGAGAGTTGCAGAGCTTGGCAATAGCATGAGAGTATAGGCACTGTCTAAGTCTTTTGCTTGGAATGTAAATGGTTAAGAGTTTTTTGTTTTCATTTGAGGGCTGGACAACTATCATGTATATATATCATTTTATGGGCAGAGGACAGCTGAATTAAGTTTAGGTGGTGTGCGAGTTCGAGCCAGTTTAGTTCTTTCAGAGCTAGGCAGTGATGGGAACGATAGGAATGGCTGGTGGCAAATTTTGCAATTTTATGATAGAATGTTTTTAAGTTTGTTTTTAAGAGAAGAGTGTAAATTGGTGTATAAGGGGGCTGCATATAAGAGAGAGGAAAGCAAGTAGGTGTTGGCGAGAATTTTTTTGTTGAACTTATCCAAGAAAGTTTTATGTCTATAGAGTGTTCCTAGTTTGATGTGTATGTGTGTTTTTTATGCTATTGCAGATGTGGTATCTGAAAGTTTGTTTGTTGTCTATGATAAATGCCTAGTAGCTTAGCTGTCGAGGCTGTTACAATGTTTGTGTTATACTGAGAGGAAATGCGGAAGTCAGATGAGATTGGTTTTGCTGGGAAAAGCAAGAGTATTTTTTTAGTAGCTGGACTTCTTTCAGCCATGTCTCTATTGAGATGAAGGTGGTTTGGGTGAGTTGTTGGAGATACTATATGCTATTAGAGGAGGTGATTATGGTAGTGTTATCTGCATGCTGGATAATGGAGCCAAAGGGTGATGAGGTGTGGAGGTTGTTGGTGAAAATATTAGAGAGTAAGGGTTCAAGTAGGGCCCGTGTGGTACTCCAGTTGTGTTGGTTTGATATTGGGATAGTGTATTTTAACATTTAGCATATTGCTGGTAGTTGGATGGGTAGCTTGCAATCCACTGGAGGGGTGGTGGAGTTGGAGTGCAGCCTCTAGTGGATATTTGGTGAAGTTTATTGTAGGACACTGTGTCAAATGCCTTTGATATGTCTAATAGTAATACAGAGATGATAGTACCAGAGTCAATGGCTTTGGACACAGTGTCCATGAAGGAGATTGGGTCAGTTGTGGTGCTGTGTGATGGGCGAAAACCATGTTGAGTAGGGGTAATTAGTTTATTTTGGATGAGATGGTGGAGCAGTTGCCTATGTATGCATTTTTTCGGGAGTTTGCAAAGCAGAGAAAAGATAGAGATTGGTCAATAACTGGATAGTTAATTTGAGTTACCTCCTTTATGTAAAGGGGTGATGATAGATTGTTTCCAGAGGTTAGGGACATTGGCCTCTGTTATGGAGAAATTTATAAGGATGCTGAGAGGATATGCTATGGCTTCTGCAGAAAGTTTTAAATATTCAGGGGAGAGGCTGTCAGATGAGAAGGATGGTTATAGTTTTTGAAGTAGTTTTTGAAAGAGTGAGGTAGGGGTAGGTTTAAGAAAAAAGGGTATAGAAGATGTAGTACTAGTTTATTGAGGAGGTGACGGATTTATTTAATTTGTGCAAGAGTCGTGAGATGAGGGTGAATGGGGATAAGAGTTGGTGTTCAGTTAGTTACGGCAGTGGGATTTGTTAACAGTTTGTTTATGCGATCTATAAAGTGAGAGTTAAACAGGTTGGCAATCTCTGAGGGAGTTTTGTCAGGGTATGGTGATAGGAAGTGTCCAAGGAGGGGGACAGTACAGGAGAAGGCTGAAGGACACAGTGTTCAGGGGAGAGATATCAAGGTAATAGGACAGAGCAAGAAAAGTACAGAAGCTTAGTATGCAAAGACAGACATACGACAGAGTTTAAAAGGAAAAGAGAGAGAGCATAAGACAGAGTTTAAACAGAAAAGAGAGAGAGAGAGAGGGAGACACTGAAGTAGAAGAGCTGAGAGTAAAGGATTACCCAAAAGTGGAGGATGAACATTTTGAGAGGTAAGAATGTGATGGCTGTAGTGGTCAGGAGAGGGTTGCTACGGAAGATGGAAACAAGAATGCCCAGTGAAGATGGGCAGTGTTTGATCACCAGGGGGAAATCAATGTGAAGAAATGGAAGTTACTAAAATCTGTGTAGCTACACTATGGACTCATGACTGGGGAGAATTATTTATGGATTTCTTTACAGTATGGAATGAAATATTAAACAATCCAGATTAATTGTGGGCTTTAATGTCAAATGAAACAAAAAAGTTGAAATGGGGTAAAAAGCAAGATAATCTACGTACTGGGAAATAAATGAGACAACTAAGAAAGGAGGGTGGGTTGTTATCAGTAGGTACATTTCACATTTACATGGAAAGAAGGTTGTACTGATTCTTAGAAGAGACTCCCTAAGCCTGGTTATCACAAAAGGAAATACTGCCATCCCAACTATCTGGAACTTTGTAAATAATTATATGTCATTTGTGAATATTAATATGATTTATATAGAAGTGTAACAGAAGAAGATACTGCCAGCACAGCTGTCTGGAATTTTGTAAATAGTTATATCAGCAGGATATAATTGCTTGTGTTACCACTATATTAGAACTGTATGTTGTCTGTATATCAAGCTGTTGGTGTGTGTGTGTGTGTGTAAAGTACTGAGCTTAAGGATGTATCCGCAGTGTACCCTACTGGGAAAGAACAGAACTGTATATAAACTATTGTACTGTGTAAATGTATATGTTTTAGCAGTGGTAACTAGAACATAGAGGGTTGACTTGCAAAACTCCAAGAAAATATTTGAAATTAAATTGTTTTATAATTGTGCTATAAAAGTTAGTTTCAATGCAACGAGGAGACAGAATGTCTAGAACTAGGGATCCTTTTGCATTGTATTGTAAGTGTTTTATTGTTTTATGTCTTCTAGCAGGTGCAAACGTCTGAAGGCTGTGTATCTTCACAGGGAGATCTAGGTGCTGCATTAGTGGGGGTTATTTGTGAGCCTGGGAACTGAAGTCAGGTGACAAAAAGTGTTATCATGCTGCACAAGAGGAGATAACATACTTGATCTCATCATCACGAACATGGGAGCACAATGTTCAATCACTGGTGAGATCAGATCACAAACTAATCTCGCTGGAGGTCCTCATCCCACCCCCACCTGAAATAAAAAGACCACAGTAAAGAACTCTCAAAGCCGACTTCACACTTCTAAAGACTAGTGTGGTCTCCTTTCAGGCCCCGAGGCGGAAAACAATACTCAAGCCGCTGAATCACTTACAAACGCCTTCTACCAGCACCTGCAGGACTGCATGGATAAGGCAATCCCAAGCAAAACAAAGACTCTTTGTACCAAAGGCAGCGCCCAGTCTGGTGGACCCCAGCCATAAACAAACTCTACAACAAAAGGAGGAAGCTACTACAAGATAGAGCAAAATCCTTAAAAGGTAAGACACCCTTGATCACTATAAGTAAAATACTAAGAGCTCTCATAAAATCATCCAAAGCAAATTTCGAGAGAAAAATAGCTAAAGACTCAAAAGACAATCATAAGGCCTTCTTTAGCTATGTTAGAAACCTAGGAGGAAACTCCCAGATATGCTCAGAACTAGTTCAAAATGATGTGAAGATTACTGATCCTACAGACATTGCCAACATACTGGCTGACAGGTTCAGTGCAAACTTCTCCCCATCCCAAAGGAGAGATATCTATACCAAATGAGTGCAGCCCCAAACATCTCCAGCCCAAGTGAGAACTGCTCTCTCCAAAGCAAAAACACAGCATCCATGGGACCCGATGGTGTCCCCAGCTGTGTGCTCAACTCAATGAGGAATTAAACCCACAGCTAGGACAGCTGTTTAATCAAAGTCTTACCTCTGGATGCAACTGTGGTCCCACTTCACAAACAGACCCTGGAAATTACGGCCCATTAGCTTGACAAGCCTTATCTGCAAAGCCATGGAGAGGATCATAATGGACCTCATAAATAAAGACATAGGGAATTTGCAGACTTTGGATCCAACCCAGTTTGGCTTTCAAAGGCAGATCATGCCTTTTAAACTTGGTTGACTTTAAACAATCACCAAAGCCATTGATGCAATACCCCATATCATTGAAAAACTCATCAGCTTAAATGTTAACCCATACATCACAAGATGGGTTGCAAACTGGCTGAGTGACAGAACCCACAGGGTCAGAGTTGCTGGCGCCATGTCAGACTCAAAGCCTGTCACAAGTGGTGTCCCACAGGGCTCAGTCCTGGTGACAAAGTTTGCAGATGACACATCTGACACAGATATCCTTCAGAAGGGTCTCACAGAACATAACTAGTGCCAGAGCCACGGCCTAAAGTTAAATGCCAAAAAAAAACAAGGTTACGGTGGCAATCCACTGAGCACAGAAGGCGTTATCAGGGACCTGGGGACCCAGGTTGATAGTAGTCTGTCATTCGACACCCATGTAGCTAAAGTAGTTAGGAAGTCCTTCTACATTGCCCACCTTATCATGAAGGGATTCTCATCTAGATCATCAGACCAATGATTGAGTACAATGCCCCATCGAATGTATCTGACCCGACACTTGCAGCAGCTGGAGAGGCCACAAAAGTTCCTCACCAAAAGGATAAAGGGTCTCAAAAGACTGAAAGAACTCCAGCTCTATTCAGAGATTTGATGAATATGCTTCACCTCAAAAATCTAGATCCATCAGAGCCACAAGGGCGGAGACTTAAACCTCGACACAGCTATTAATAGGACGTGCTGGAGGGATAGATTCATCACCCAAAGACTCCTATGCTGTGGAACAAAATCTGGCCTTGTTCAAGAGAAATCTTGACCAATGGATGGGAGATCGCAGATATACCCCAGGAATTACCTCAGTGTCACTAGGCTTATAAATGCCCTCGGGCAGATAGCCTAGTATGAACCTATGAACCTATGAACCTATAAGTATCCCAGCAGCAATATTTGAGATATTAATTTAAGAATGCTCTGAGAGAGAGAGAGAGAGAGAGAGAGAGAGAGAGAGAGACAGGGCATTTTGTATTTGTCTTTGACATGACAACATCCACTCACCACCTCTGCACTTGCCTTGCTGTAAGAAAGTTAACTAGGGTGCAATAATTTCTCTTAGATTCAGTTAGGAACATAGTAAATAAATGTTTTCTGTATTTTTTTGAGACTGTCCTGCAATGTTGTTTTAAATATTTCCTGTGATTTTGAACTCTGATGTCGCTGTGAATACATATTTAGTGTTGTCTTGTTCTTTTATTATTTGTTATTAAATATATTTAAACCTTTCATTTGTGGCTAGTCTGTTTAGAGATATTTTAGCTCTTAGAGTACTTGCATATCTATTTGGTGACACTGTACAGGACACTCCTAATGGCCTGTCTCTTGGTCAAACTACCATTTGGATTAATAGTAACATTACACAGTAAGATTGGACACCCTTTGTTAAGGGCCTTAAGTATCTGATAAGTAATTGCCAGTGGCAGTGGAAACTACCTTCTAGTCTGGGCAGAAGGGGGCATGGCTAGTAAACCTGTTCCAGCCTTTCCCAGGTTTGTGTATGTGTATAAATCAAACCTCAAAGTGTTTGTGTGTGTGTGTGTGTGTGTGTCTGTGTGTGTGTCAGCTACTTGGGCAGGGACACAAAGCACTTGTTGGACAGAGAGGGTGCTGGAGGTCTTGGTTTGGCCACTCAGCTGAAATCTCAGCCCTGTAGCTGTGCCAGTGGGGAGTCTTACTGGGGATCTGGAGAAAGAGGGAGAAACCAGCCCCAGACTGACTGTGGGCTGTGTGCTGTTAAGGGAAATTGCCTTTACTGTGTATGTATGTGTCATCCTCCCAGTGTGTAAGTCCCCCCACTGTTGCCAGTGGTGAGAAATGAGGCTCCTTGATTACTGGACCAGTGCAGGGCCATCACACAAGTAAATAAAGTAGAAATTAGTGAAAGAGAACTACAAGACCATTCCACAGGGTGGCACTGTTGTATAGAAGGGGACAAGAAAGGAAAAGATGTAGTATAAAGGAAAATGGAGAAAGGAAGAATATAGGGAACTACCAAAGGAAGGAAGAAAGGGACACTTAAAATGGAAACTAAGGAGACAAAGAGAAGATGGAGTAGCATGGTGGGATGGGAAAAAGTAGCAATGAGGTGATTAATGAAGGAGGTGGGGTACTATACAAAGATGAACACCAAGGCAGTTGCAGCCATAAGGAGAAGATTAGAAGGTCACTAGAAGCCATAGACCATTGAGAAGCAACAGAGGAAGCTAGATTGAAGCTAGGCAGGTAGTATGTGAATTCCTGCTAGAAAACATCATAAACTTTGTAGCGGATGTTAAGAATTTTGGCAAGTAAAAGGAAACAAACTAGGGAGTCTTTTATATATATTTATTTTATTTTATTTATTTATTTTATATTTGTTTACTGGGATAGTCCGACTGGATACATGTCCATTTTCAGCAGAGGCCTGGGGAGAAAAGCTCCAAAAAGACATTCAAGAAACTGTTACATTTATACAGTTTAAAACAAAAAATAAAACACAAATAAAAGGATTTTTACACAGATGTAAACAAGCACAAAAACAGATACACAAAAAAATTATTACATTTTTACTCAGATGGAAAATTCTATTCTCTGTTTTTAAGAATGATAGGGTACTGAATGCCTAGTAGGCTAACCTGGTAGTAGATCCAAGAAGATCATAAGATTTATAAGTTAAGAAACAATAAAGTGTAGGCAGAAGTCCTCCATGTGCACACGAGTGATGGTTAGAGTTAGTCTGGATTAGGACAAGGACATAGCCATTGTTTTTTAAAGTACTGAATCAGACTTTTCTTGAACTGAGGTAGAGAGAGTTCAGATGTAAGATTAGCAAGAAGAGAATTCCAAGTTTTGCCAACAGAGTTAGCAAATAGAGATTTACCGGCTGCATTGTTGGATTTGAGAGTTTGAACTAGTAGTCTTTCAGATGAACAAAGTGCGCTAAGGTTACTGTAGAGGGTGATGATGTTTTTAAGTATGGGTATATTATCTGGTTTGTACAGGATCTTGTGTGCAACTATTAGTTGGTTAACCTGAAGTAAGTTAGGCAGTTCAAGCCATCCTAGTAGATGTAGGTTATGACAGTGATGAGTTCTGTAGGCTGCATTGGTAGCAAATCTAGCAATGTGATTGTAGCTGCTAGAAAGTTTATTAAGGTCAGTTTTGCTGAGGTTTGTAAATAGAGGGGAAGCATAGAGGAGGGTGGAGAGTAGATGTGTACGAGCAGTTACAGTTCTGGCTAATGGCGTTAGGAAGGTCTTGATCCTGTATAGTGAGCCAAGTTTTTAATTAACTGTTTTAAAAGTTTTATTGATATGCAGATCAAACATAAGGTTATTATCTATTATAACTCCTAACAGTTTGGTTGATGAATCTGGGGAAATAATGGTGCCGTTGTTGGATTTTAATGTAAAGGTTATAGGGGCAGACCTGTAAGTGGGGGAGAAAAACAGTAGTTTGGTTTTATTAGGATTTAACATGAGATGACGGTTAAGGAGCCAGTTTTCAACTATGTTAAAAGAATTTTGGCATAGAATCTGCAAATCTGTAGGTGAAGTGTCAGAGCATACTAAAGTATACATACATATAAATATGTGTATATATATATATATATATATATATATATATATATATATATGTGTATGTATATATATATATATATATATATATATATATATATATTGCCTGAAAGAGATGCAAAAAACTTTCAAGAAGAAAATGAGAAAGATGGATGGGGGTATAAACTAGAAGAAGAAAATAAGAAATATAAATTTATGTACATTTGGTTGCCACATGTTGTGGGAGGTGGAAGAGACGAGGCTGGGAGGATGGAAATTTGAAAGGACTGCAGATACCGTAAAGAAGAATCTGAATGAGGACATCACAGAAAATCAGAAAGAGAAACACAGCCAAAAATGAAGGGGGGGGGGTATTGTCTTGGCTTGGATGGCTTTTCTGCTCATATTCAATTAAGTCATAGATTTTCCATGTGACAGTGATTTTTCCCTGGGAAAGATCATATAGATGGGTGGAGGCTGACCCCACACTGTGATGCAGATGTTTTGTTGGCCCCTGAGATGGGTGGCACTATACAGGAGTATATGTCAGTGACATCAGCCTGGTGTAAAATAGATCACACCTGGTTTCAATGTTTCCTTCTTTCTCTAAACTGTGCATGAGGTGGTGTGATTATTAGCATAGCCTATCCTGTGACTGCCTGCAAATAAACATGGTGGACCTAAACAGGCACTGATCATATACCAGGTAGCAGTGTTATGACAAAGGAAGGACAAGGAGAAGGAATTGTTGTACTATAAGTGAGCATAAATGGATGACACGATTAAAGGTGCAGTACCCTCCAACAAAAAGATATATATACAGTCCAGTGCGGATGTCAGCTGTCTATGCCCAAAATGTATGTAAGCATAGTTTTACAAAATAGCTAAAAGTGGAGTATCTATTAAGAAAAGATATGATTAGTTAATGTATTTGCCAAACTAATTTGCAATAGTTGATGCTTCTATAACACATTGCTGAAGTTATGTAAGTTTGACATACTGCTGTTTTGGTCGTGTGGTAATCCATATAGAAATTGGTATATACAGAATTTGTAATAGACACAGTATCACGAAAGGGAAGCTTCAGTACTCTGCCTTTTCCTCCAGCATAGATTCTGCTCTGTAAAAATTAGTGAAATGAACATTCTTTACATCCACAGTAGCAAAGCCATCAAAGACAAATCAGACTGTGTTGTCATTATTAAAAAATAAGCAAACGTTTTTTCTCTTAAAGAAATTCATTACATTGTTTCCCTTCCTACAGAAACATTTTAAATAGGTTGATTTAAAAGTAATGCATACAGAGCAGATCTTTGTATTGCTTTCAGAGGAATTTTTGTACAGGTTTTATTTAGTTTAAATGTGGTGAAAAAGAAGTTTGCAGTTTGTTTTAAAAATGCAGGTCATTAAAACTTTATTTTAACATGATGATGCTCCTGCTGATGACTGGCCTCTTTCTTAGGGCTTTGTTGCCTCTTGTAATCTTTATAGCATGATATCAGTATGACAGACAAATTGCAACCTAATTACTGAATTCAACCATGTTGACAAGGTGAGCTGAATTGTCATATATGATTGCCTCCGTAAGGAAGGCAATACCTTAGCATGTTTCTTTCTCTCTTATTCCAGGCTGCTCTCTTTATCTTGCAGGCTCTGATCTGAATGATGGATTGTGGCACACTGTTAGTATGAGTGCCAGAAGGCATCGCATTGCTTTCACGGTGGACAACGATGCTACCTTGGCTGAATCTGCAACTATCCAAGGACAGATTGTTTCTGGAAATAACTATTACTTTGGAGGTAGGAATGCAATTCAGTATTTACAAAGAGAATACTTTTTATATACTAATCTAATCAATAAAATTACATTTTCTTTTCATTTTTAGAAAAAGTCTTCTATAAACAGATATTGAAATAATTTAGCTTACTGCTAAAGAACAGTTTGTCAGGAAAAGTATAGCTAAAATATCTGGGGTTACAACTCTAGAATATTTTTGCAGGCAGTCATTTGAAATTTTCTCTGAATCGCATTCAGATAGTTAAGGAAGTGTATGTTGTTTGTAGGTCTGATTTTACCACCAATACTCAGTAATGCATGATGAGTGGTGCTTATTGATTTGCCCATGATAACTGCTCTTCACTGACACTGACACATTAGTAGACCTTGTAATATCTGTTGGGAACACAGTGGATTAACATGACGTTGTACTAAAGCCTGAAAGTTGTATTCTCTGTCGTACATCAAAAAAATCTAGCCCTCTGAAGATTTGGAAAGACAGAGGTCAGGAAAACTCAATGTACAGTACTGCTGTTGTTAAATTGCCGCTAGGGGTATGTGCAGCACGACTACCTAATTTTCTCATTTAGAAGAGTGTGCATTTTCCAAACTTCTTAATACTTAATCAAACTCTCTTTTAAATTCCTTAGACATTTAGTGTTCATACATACCAAATGAGTTCTGTAGAATTCCTAAACGTACTTTGTGACACAGATGTCCCTTTGTCTAAAACAAAAACACGTGACGTAAAAATCTGCCATATCCTCTCATTTCCCTGACAAATATTTAACAACCACTAACTTAAAAATACTCTTATAATATTGTTTTTTCTGTCTCTCTGCAGTGAGACCATAATATATGGCAACTCTGTGAGAGTAATGTGACAACAATGGATTCAATTTATTTTTTTTGTTGACAAAAGACCATCCTCTTTCAGACAAAACAACACAATGTAACAACAATTTTATAGTAAAGATTACAGATATGGCAGCATATATTAAAACAAGGAATTGAACCACAAAAGGAAGGCATAGGCTTCAAACAAAAAAGTTTATTCTTTTTTCACACACTCTAGCACCTTGGCTGTTAAGCCTTCAAGAAGTACAAATACAATGCAACTTCCCTCACCCCATATATACTCACTCAGTCAATTAAACAATTAATTAAATCAAATACTTTCAGTTAAGCTCTCTGCTTTTGCAGTGGTGCAGCGGTAGTGTTGTTGCCTCACAGCAAGAGGTTCTCCCGTTCGATTCTCGGCTGAAGCGCCTTCTGTGTGGAGTCTGTATGTCCTCCCCGCGGTCAAGTGACATTCGAAAGACATGCGTAGAATGGGTGTGCCTTCGTTGAAGGTTGGGCGTCGAGCTGTTACCTTGCCACCTGTAAAAAAATCTACTACCAATCATTAGCGGACCGGAGTTCTGCTGTGGCGACCTCTAACCGGGAAAAAGCCGAAAGAAGAACAACTTCGAGTTAAGCTCTGTGTTTAAACCCTTGGGAACTAAGGTATCAAATTTCAAAGTAAAAAGTGCTTCTTTATACAACAATTTTTTTTTTTTTACTGCTACAAGGTCTAAAAAGATAGACCCCCCCCCTGTTCTAAAACACAACGTTGCAAAAGTTTAAAATTACTTGCATGAAATTATTTAAAATGTATAGTTAAAAGACTGTCACAGTTAACTTTGTTAATGTCCCGTATATGCTCTTGAAGATGTACTTTAAACTTTCATTCACTTTCACCTGCATAAAACTTGTTACATGGACATTTCAAAATATACACAATTCCTTCTGTATTGGAAGTATAACATCAATTTGGAAAAAAATTTATAGAATTTATAGTAGGAAAGTTCTTTACAACATGAAAACAAATAGAATGTTTCCCACACTACACCTAAAAGTGCCATATCTTAAAATAATCTGTTTATGTATTCGTTCTTTAGGCATTTGAAATTTACTGTGCACTATTATGTCAGAGATACTATGGCCCCTTTTATAAGAAATCAAAAGTTTGTTTGCTAAACATTGTTCCAAAATACCATCTTTGAACAACATAGGCCAATAGTAATATTTGCACAATCTGTTGACTTAGTACATTGTAAATAGTCACAGAGTAAATCATGTTACCATTGTGGTTGGCACTATTGTTTCCTGCATCTCCCCTACCTCTCCTTTTGTCAAAATCTATCAACTCAATAGATGGAAGTCCCTCATTATGTGTATTTACTGAATTTCTTCTTCTGCTTAGGTATTCACCATTATAATTAATTCTAACCCTATGTAAAGCGTCTACACTTCCGTCTTGTTATATCCTCTGTGTGTAAACATTTTAACTGGATCTTGTATTTCTTCTTCAAAATCTTTATCTACATTACACAACGTACTTATTCTCAGAAACGCAGTGTATGATAAAGATGAAATCGAGTGGGGGGGGTGAGAGCTGGAATAATATAGGAAATGTGAACCCCCCTTGAACTTGAACTTTCCTACCAATGAATCTTGTTTATTCAGCCCACAATTCCTAGTCTAAAAAACTGACTCTCTCACTTAACTATAAGCCACTAAACTTAAGCCCAAACTGGTTATTATATAACTGCTCAATGAAAATTGTAACCTGATTATTACCTCCCCTACAAACAAAAATCAAATGATCTATGTATCTAAAATAACTAATGGCATGTTTTTTTAAAGAAGGAAAGACAAAACATACTCTTAAATTTAAAAAAGCCATCATTAGGTAGGCATATATGGGGGCAAAGTATGCCCCCATAGCCGTAACTTGTAATTGATGAAAAATTTCTTGGTTAAAAATGCAATAATTATTTTCTAAACAGATCTTAAGCTCCAATACATAACTAGATAGAGAGGTATCCCCTAAAAATACTTCAGGGCCTTTATCCCATGAACATGTAAAATGTTTGTGTAAAGTCTCTGCATGTCTATTACCATCCAGTACATACCTTGTTCTCAACTTAAATCTCCATTTTTTCAATAAAATCTTCTGCATCTCTGATATATGATGCTGGTTTTTCAACATAGGGAAGTAAGTATTCATGTAAAAAATACCTATGTTGTGTAGAAAATACTTTCTATTTGAGACACTCGGCCTGCCTTGTACGTTCTCCAGGCCCTTTTGTATTTTAGGTAAGCAGCAAAAAAAACTGCTAATTCACAGCTCTGTGGGGAAATTTTCCTTTCAATGTAATTTTGGGAAAAAATAGCCTAATCTATAATCTTTATGAAGTAGTTCCTCGTTGTCAAAAATAGCTTGCTTATACATCCTAACATCAACTCTATTATACACTTTTGCATCATTCAGAAGATCATAACACATTTTCACATACTGGTTACAATTCAAAATTACCACCTTATTGCCTTTATCTGCTGGCTTTATTACTAGTTGAGTATTGCTACCCAAACATTTTAAGGCCTGCCATTGTTCTATAGACAGGTTAAAATTAACATTCATATTGCCTTTCCAACAATTATATAAATGTTCAATAGAAAAATTACATACTGCAGAAAATTGTTGAATAGTTTGGTTATGAAAAGGGGGTAAAAATCTGCTTTTGCTTAAAATACTGGAAGTATTAAGTAAACAAGAAGTCACTAAAACCTCCCCACCCCCAAACATTTCAGAATTACAAGAATAAAAACTGTCATCAAAGTTTTCACCACACAAATCCTCTGCCGGTTCATTTTTATCAAAAAAAAGCATATTAAATGCAATTTTCTAATTAACCGAAAAACTTCACTTTTTAAATTATCAAGCAAGGCAGGACCGTTGGAATATATTTTAATCCAAGATTTAAAACAGATTCAAAGGCATCTGTTATAGCTTCACCAGAAAGATTTACATTAGAATCCATAACCTAACAACCATTACTGCCATCTACCTTGTTTGTACTGCTGTTTATTATGTCCTTCATTATATTGTTGCTGTCCATAATTGGTTCTGCTTCTTTTTCTTTCATTCCGAAAGCTCCCAGTCCTGTTGTTGAAATTATGAAATCTCTCCTGGTGAACCATATGGTCTTGTGCTGGAGGCAAAGGGGGGTATTCACTTTTCCCTTCTGTAGAACCCAGATCTTCCGAAGAAGCAAACAAAATTATTAATGGTTTCTTCCTGGTTCCATTGTTACTATCTGGCCGCTCTTGCACTTTAAATTTCCAGAGGAACGCCTTCCCATTACTGTAATCTCTCAAGTCCCTCCAGAGCTTTTCCTTCTTTTTATTTACCAAGTCTTTTTCATATGACTTAAGTTTATAATTGATTTCAGACAGCAAAGAATCCATCCTTGCTGTAGCCATTCTGTTATTTAAATTGGAACAGACGGAGTGAATGTCATCTTTTAGTTTCCATTGTTTGCAGGTATCTCACGTTATTATTATACGGACACATTCTGAGGCACATTTATGGGCTGCAGCAATCCATCTTTCCCTAAATACCCTATTTTCTTCCACTTCCATATCAAAGGGGGTGCCAGGGCTTTTGAAGGCACACAGCCCTCTTGGTATAATATTCAGTTCTAAGTACCTGTTGAGACTCAGGATGTTACACATTTCTTGTACCTCATCAGTGAAATTACCTGCTATGTTAGCCCCAACAGATAGGAAAGGATTCTCCAAGCAATGATTTCTCTCATCCGTATGTTTGCCCTAAAGCTTTTCCATTGCAGGTGTTCTGTCCTCTATATGAAATACATATTGCTCCATGGAACATTGGGAAGAATATGCAGTTTCTTCCCTAAAAATCATAGGCACATTAGTTGAAGGATCTGTAGCCATCCCAAGGAAAAAACAAACAGCCACTGCAAGTTCAAACAAAATGTAATTGAACCACAAAAGGAAGGCACAGTCTTCAAGAAGAAAAGTTTATTCTCTTTTCACACATTCTAGCACCTCGGCTTATATTAAAACAAGGAATAGGTATAATATATATCAAATAATAAAACATATGTTTCCTGTAGCAGTTGAGTAAATGCATACATTACATGTGATACAATGCAATGCATTTGAGAGAAAGTAAAACTTCATTAGTAAAGACAGTACAGTAATATGGGAGGCCACCCACTGAAGTGCAGTGGCGCAAGCAATGAAAATGTGTATGAGGGTACTGCATTTATTAAGAGCAGGAGTGGTGCTTGTGGGGTTACAGAGAAGATAAAATGCTGCATGTTAAGGATGAAATCTGGTATACTGTAAAAGACAGCTGAGATAGCTGGGGAGAAACCACTCCAAAAGTAGTATCCTAGGTGTTCTTTGCATACGCGTACATGTAGAGAGGCGGGAGTAAAAACAATTGCAGTAAGTATTCTGAAAGAGATGTTGATATAAGGTGGATAAGAAGGATAAAATGTGAGACAGACTAACCTAAAAGAAACAAGAAGAATGTTCCAGAATCATGAGTCTCATAGAAGACGTTAGTTTTATGCGGTGCTAGTATTTTGTTGTGTATCTTATTTAGGTATGATATTAGAAAGAATAAGAGCAAACTGTTACGATAGCTAGGAAACCCAGTACTGCACACAATGTTTGGTGTTATGTATGGGAATTAATAGATTTTCTACATCTACTCATACCAAACATAGTATAGAAAAAAATTATTGGTGGTGCTCCATCTGAGAGAGCAGTGTGTTTATTCCAAAGCAGGCAGACATTAATCTCATCTGTGAAATAGTCTCATATGAAAGATGTCCTGAGTTTTATTGTATGTAGAATGGCTGCAGATCTACATAAGACAAAGTCTTAGATGTAAGTATGCACTTTTTAAGTAATATAGGAACAAGAGAAAACATATGACTTAAGAAAATGCCAACATGAACAATATTAGGTAAAAATTGTAAGAAACGTATTGGTTTTGTAAAATACAATATAAAACTTGCAGATTTGTTTTATGTAGAAATGCAGCATTAATATAAAATTTAAATGCTGTATGCAATCTGCAGTTTATGTTAAACAAACAAAGTTGTGAAATGTATCATACAGAACACATAATTTTCTTCTGTAGAAATGCAGCAGAATCTTAGAAAGTAAAACTACACCATGTAAACAAGTATTTGCAGAGCTTACATCCAGATGAGTCATGTCAACTTATTTGGGATTGCAACTTTTCAGTTTGGAACTGGGGGAAGTTATTTGGATTTAAAATTCTGACCCAACACAGAAAATAGGTTCAGGACTTCTTTACCTAAATCAGAATAGGGATATTTTTCTAAAAAGGCTATACCATTCATAAAATGTAATGAAATTTTCTTTAATCCTCCATTTTTTGTGTCATTTAATATTATTTAAAATTATTTAAAAATTGGTTAGAGACCGTAGAGACTCATTAGTAAATATAATTAAATGCTGACAGACTTCCAGCCATTAATGATGTCATCATTAATATTAAATGTCATTTGTAAAACAGAGGGCTGAAGGAATAATTTTATTTCATTTTATAAACTATCATTGTTTTTTCTGTAAATTATTTATACATGTGGGTGTTTGTGTGTGTACACATCTACATATATAATGATACTTTTGTCAGAATTGTTTTAATATACTTTTATATATGTGCATGTATTCTCTTAAGACTAAAAAATTTAAAGAAACCAGTCACATGATTTATTTTGTAGAAGGTAGTCACATGATTTATTATAAAAGCTGATTAAATGTTTTTTTTTTTTAATAGAAGCTGTTCCCATGATTTTTTAATGATTTAAAATTAGGTGATTTGTGTAATTAGGTATTCTGAAGAAGTCCTATGGATGTTATGGGATGAAGGCAGTCAAAAGAGATATATGGTTATTTGCTGTTGTCAACAGTAATTTCTTCTTTTTTGTAATAGAGTGGACTTAACTCCTAGTTTGCAACCATCTACAAACTTAGCTATAAAACTTGGTCCCTGTTCTGGAGATCAGAATATCCCACAAAAAGAGGGATCTAAAAAATCATCCCTGGGGAAAAGTGGTTACCATCATACTTTCTCATCAGTCACTTGCAACTCTTACTATGTAGATCCTGTCTGTTAGCTAGTTTGCTTATCCATCCACATAAGGATGTATTTTAAATCATTTAACTTATTTGTAATGTCTACATGCGGTATGGCATTGAAGGCCTTGACCAAGTCAAGCTACAGCATGACCACTGTCAGAAATGTTTGTAACCCTTTCAAAGATGCTGACCAGAGTCATTGGACAAAATCTTACCTTTACATAGCAAACCTTCTGAGGGTTGAGCCTAATGAGATGTTTGATCTCATAGTTTATCATGTCAGTTGTAGTACATTCTGTGGCATTACAGATGAGGTTCATCAGGAGGATGTGTCTATAACTCCTGAGGTTGGTGATTGGGCTGCCTTCATGGAGTGGCATCACCACTGCAGGCACCACACTTCAAGGATGAAACTTTTAGTTAAATTTAGGTTAAACAGTTAGGGGAGAGGCTTTCTTAGGCATGTTTAGCTCTATTTATTAAATATCCAGGTATGCTGTCAGGCCCCAAGAAAGAAGTATTTTTAGTTTTACATAATTGATTCAGACATTTTTTTGACTTTGGGTAGAAGCCTCCAGAGGAAAGTTAGAACTGAATGTATTTGCTAGTATATTAGAAATGCCGGTTGGGTCTGAGTAGGAGGTGCATTTTGAATAAGTTCAGAGCAATTTTCAATGGTGTTTCTTAGTTTCCTAATGTAGCTAAAGAAGGATTTATAATCACTCTTAACTTTGATTGCTGACCTAAGTTCATTGAATGTTTTAGTTGACATAATAGTGTTTTTCAAGTGTTTAGTAATACCTCTGATGCTGTTTGATATGAGGAGTTTTGGATCTGCTGTATAATTCAAAGAGAGTTTTTCCTGTTTTCTTTTAAAGTTTATGCTGGAAGATCACCAGGGTGGTTTATGAATTTCCAATTATATTTTGCACTGGGTGGCACTGCCATCTCTGAGTAACTTTTCTAAATGGGTGTAGAACTCCTTCATGAAGTTATATGCTCCTGTGTCTGCTTCAGAGCAGCTGCTGCCATAAGTGAATTTTGAAACCTCATCATAAAATTAGAAGAGGCTAGTACATCTAAAATCCTTGAATTCTGCAATAGTTAATGCAACAGTTTTAGAGATTTTAAAGGTGAATGTCACAAGATTATGATCTGACTTATCCCAGAAAGAGGTAGTAGATCAAAGTACTTGAAAGGGTTATATTCATAAGGAGTAGACAGAAAATTCTATGGCCTGTAGTGGGTTTGTTAATTATCTATTCCAGGGAGTTTTGTTTAAGACTAAGAACTGCTGGGCGTATCTTGCATTGGAGGTAATGGTGCTCCAGTTTATTGAGGAACACTTAGTCTTCCAATATAATGGAGATTTTGTCAGTGGGGAGCTCACTGAGTACATTTAGAAATCATACATTATCATCACAGGATTTATATGGTGTTCTGTAAATCGTACATTATCATCACAGGATTTAGATGGTGTTCTGTAAATCGTACATTATCATCACAGGATTTAGATGGTGTTCTGAAAATCGTACATTATCATCACAGGATTTAGATGGTGTTCTGTAAATCGTACCTTATCATCACAGGATTTAGATGGTGTTCTGTAAATCGTACCTTATCATCACAGGATTTAGATGGTGTTCTGTAAATCGTACATTATCATCACAGGATTCAGATGGTGTTCTGTAAATCGTACCTTATCATCACAGGATTCAGATGGTGTTCTGTAAATCGTACATTATCATCACAGGATTTAGATGGTTTTCTGTAAATCATACATTATCATCACAGGATTTAGATGGTGTTCTGTAAATCGTACCTTATCATCACAGGATTTAGATGGTGTTCTGTAAATCGTACCTTATCATCACAGGATTCAGATGGTGTTCTGTAAATCGTACATTATCATCACAGGATTTAGATGGTGTTCTGTAAATCGTATCTTATCATCACAGGATTTAGATGGTGTTCTGTAAATCGTACCTTATCATCACAGGATTTAGATGGTGTTCTGTAAATCGTACATTATCATTGCAGGATTTAGATGGTGTTCTGTAAATCGTACTTTATCATCACAGGATTCAGATGGTGTTCTGTAAATCGTACCTTATCATCACAGGATTCAGATAGTGTTCTGTAAATCTTACATTATCATCACAGGATTTAGATGGTGTTCTGTAAATCGTACATTATCATCACAGGATTTAGATGGTGTTCTGTAAATCGTACCTTATCATCACAGGATTTAGATGGTGTTCTGTAAATCATACATTATCATCACAGGATTTAGATGGTGTTCTGTAAATCGTACATTATCATCACAGGATTTAGATGGTGTTCTGTAAATCGTACCTTATCACAGGATTTAGATGGTGTTCTGTAAATCGTACCTTATCATCACAGGATTTAGATGGTGTTCTGTAAATCGTACCTTATCATCACAGGATTTAGATGGTGTTCTGTAAATCGTACCTTATCATCACAGGATTTAGATGGTGTTCTGTAAATCGTACCTTATCATCACAGGATTTAGATGGTGTTCTGTAAATCGTACCTTATCATCACAGGATTTAGATGGTGTTCTGTAATAAGCTATAAGTCTTTGGTCCTGTCTGAGTCTATATGACATGGTTACTTTTCATTACAGCAAATATGATAACATAGAACCAATTTATGTACATGTAGATGTAACTGACATGAGAAAATCTAAAGCTATGTCTGTTTTTCAGTGCATATATTACAGGTCCATCACGAAAGATTTATTGTTTTCGCAATATCGTGCCAATTTTGATAGGGCAATGAACAATGTAGATTCTACAGTTGCTAAAACGCTCATTACTAAAAAGAAGAAGCTTGAGAGGGATACGGCAGATTACAAGAACAATTGTGCCTATCCCCCAGGTTTAAAACAGCGTGCTCGTAGGTTGGGAGTCAACGGTAATGACAATATTGACAATGGTGGGGTTAATGTTGATTGTCAAGCAGAATTTTTGGACAGTGATGATTTTTTGGACTCAGAGCACGGTCCTCGGAGATCGGAGAGACTGAAAAATCGAGACAGGACTATGGGGGAACCACAACAGTACAACCGGGGGGGGGAGGTTGAACAGGAGGGGGAGATACTAACCAATTTACTAAATGTTAATGTTGATTCAGTTCACAATTCTGTACATGAGATAAGTCATGATTCTATTATTGTTGATGGTGAATTTTCTTATGTTTTTGAGCACTTGGATTATAATGAAAGTATTGCAATTGAATATGGACACACTGGGGATGGGACACCTACAGTTGAAAAAGATGATGTGGAAATTGTAGATTTTTTTGTAGAAAACAATAATGACATTGTGACAATTGATGGTAGTAACCATCAATTGGTAAAGAAAAAAGGTTTTTGTATTTACAATTACACAGATCTGATTATAGGTGAAACACACTTTGAATTGTTTTGCAAAGGTGTTAGTTTTGTACCTATGTTTAAGCTTGATGTAGCTCATGTATTGTTGGAAGTTAAAATGTTCACAAGGCAAATGAATTTGAAAATGTTTTTTGCAAACAAGGAAAGGTTAGTTTGGGAAGTAAACACAGACCCTGTTAACAGCACAAGTAATTTTAAAAGAAAGAGTACATTCATTCCTCCCTTTAACTCTGAGATACTGGGTTTTGAAAAGTTAGTTGAAATACAAATGCGGAAAACTCTTAGTAATGTTCACTATGTGAATGATAATTTAACACGGCAAGAGAGGGAATTGTTGGACGATCTCAAGAAATCTGGACTGTACAGATTCATGAAGCCAGATAAAGGGGGAGGGATGGTGGTGATGACCAACACTGACTACATTTCACAAATGTCTGCCATCTTGAATAGTGACGATACATATGCTGCTGTTTCAAGGGGTGAGGTTAACAGGGCCTATTACAAAATTGATCTATATCTGCATGATGCATTGTTTCAGGGATATATTAATGAAATTGAATATAATTATTTGCATGTAGAACATCCGAGACTTCCTAACCTGTTTGGTATTCCAAAGGTTCACAAGGGGGCAGTGAAATTACAGTTTAGGCCTATCGTTTCTGCACGGGGATCGAAAACGGAAACCCTTGCAGCATATGTTGATGTGGCTGTCAAGGATGTGGTTAGTGCAGCTCAACACATTGTAAGGGATTCATGGCACTGCCTGGACAGATTGAGGAAAATAGAGACAGGGAATGTGGCGTTTGGATTTCTTACAATTGATGTTGTAAACTTATTCTCTGTCATACCGCATGAGCAAGGATTGGAAATGTTTTTTGAGGCTATGATTGAGAGTGGGTTGATAGAAGGGACAAAGGCAAACTTCGTGTGTGAATTAATGGAGCTTGTGTTGAAAAATAATTTCATTTTGTTTGAGGGAGAGCTACATCAGCAAGTATCAGGAGTAGCCATGGGTGCGAGATGTGCCCCAGTATTTGCAAATGCAGTGTTGTTGACATGGGAGAAAACACACATTTTTTCATCTAAATATTACACGGATAATGTAATTATGTATAATAGATTCTTGGATGATATCCTGATCTTATGGAAACGGGACGAGCAATCAGCTATTGAGTTTGTTAATTATTTAAATGAAACAACTGGATTTTTGAAATTCACTTTCCAATGGCATGAGGAAAGGATGAATTTTTTGGATTTAATGATTATTAAGAAGAATAGAGGATTTGAGAGTAACATCTATAGAAGGGAGAATTACTCCAACTCACTATTACACTACAGTAGCTGCCACCCCTTTCATCATCGCAAAGGAGTAATTAGGGGACAAATGATAAGGACTTCAAGATTGGTGAGCAATGATGTTATATTTAAAGAGGAGTTATTTAAATTGATTGGGATGTTCCTGGACAGAGGGTATCCCTTGAAACTACTCCTTAGTGTTAGGAAAGATGTGTTAAGGGAAAGAAATGGTAGATATGCACCTATTTTATGTAGTGGGGTAGATTTGATTAATGAACAACAAAAGGGGAAAAGTGGTGATTTAAGATGTGTAATGCAGTACAATCATAGGTCACCTGAACTGTCCAATATATTAAGAGCTGCATGGGATACGGTTTTGTGTGAGGAGAGTAAGAATATACTAGGAGCTGGACCGGTGATAGTATATAGTAGAGGCCAAAATATGAAAAATATTTTGGAAAAGAAAAATAGGAAGATATATAAATCTGTCATGAAAAGGTGTGGGATGTGTAATTGCTGTAGGTACATTAATGAGGGGACATATGTTTGTGTAGAAGGGCACAAATACACTATTGGATGTCCTGGGCGGTGTAGTTGTTTGACAAAGAATGTGATCTACTTGGCAACTTGCACATCATGTGAGGCGTATTATGTAGGTAAAACTGTCAGGAAATTGCGTGACAGGATAGCTGAGCATATAAGATCTATCAAGAAGAAGGATCTACATAATGCGCTTTTCTTACACAGTAATAGATGTGCATCTTTCAAAAAGTTTATATTTTTTGTCATAGGGCGAGTATGGGACTATGGTGAAGGAGGGGATGTTTCTAGTAGAGTAGGAGCTTTAGAGACAGAATGGCAGCTAAGGCTGGATGCTTGTAGACCACCTGGCCTAAATGACTTTATTTCCCTTAAACCTCTGTTAAAACTTAGGTCCCAGCAGATTTGAAGGTTGGAACGCATTTCATAAAATTTAGTTTGTTAACCACAGTTAGGTATGTTATCATTAGATAGATTTTTTAACTACAATTATTGCATTTTTAATATTGTTCTGTATTAGATATTTAGTAATACAGCTGCACTGTTATTTATTAGATAAACATTTTGAGATGAGAAAGAATGTATTTACATAAAGTGAAATTATTGTGAATAATGAAGTATTAGTAAGGTTTTTAATTAATTATTTAGTAGTAATGAGTTTTTGACCAATGAAATTAGTTTGTGTAGGATATATATGTGTGATTAATGATGTAACAAACGACTCTGAAGAAGCCAGGTTGCTGGCGAAAGCGCTTAGTCGTTTTGCTTGTTTCAATAAATTCATACTGTTTTTATATCCAAAGAGTGTTTTTGGTCTACACAACGCTACTACATTGAAGGTGGATTGTGCCGTGCGGTGGTTCTGCATTATTGGTATCTGCCCTTGTGGGTGTTTTTCTACGTTCTGTAAATCGTACCTTATCATCACAGGATTTAGATGGTGTTCTGTAAATCGTACATTATCATCACAGGATTTAGATGGTGTTCTGTAAATCGTACATTATCATCACAGGATTTAGATGGTGTTCTGTAAATCGTACCTTATCATCACAGGATTTAGATGGTGTTCTGTAAATCGTACCTTATCATCACAGGATTTAGATGGTGTTCTGTAAATCGTACCTTATCATCACAGGATTTAGATGGTGTTCTGTAAATCGTACCTTATCATCACAGGATTTAGATGGTGTTCTGTAAATCGTACCTTATCATCACAGGATTTAGATGGTGTTCTGTAATAAGCTATAAGTCTTTGGTCCTGTCTGAGTCTATATGACATGGTTACTTTTCATTACAGCAAATATGATAACATAGAACCAATTTATGTACATATAGATGTAACTGACATGAGAAAATCTAAAGCTATGTCTGTTTTTCAGTGCATATATTACAGGTCCATCTCATGCAAAGTATGTTTATCATGCAAATGAGCATGCATACTCTACTAAACAAAAAAAAATTATTAGTCAATAGAGTGGTGCACTTCCATGGTGACAAACAAATCAGTGCTTCCCACATCAGTATGGTGCACCAGTGCTTCCTACATTAGTACTGTGCACTACTGCTTCCCCGCATTAGGACTGTACACTAGTGCATCCCCTCATTAGTGCAGTACACCAACATTTCTCCACATTATTGAGGTGTACCAGTGCTTTCCCCGCATTAGTATGCTATACCAGTGCTTCTCTGCATTAGGGGGGAAGCACTGGTGTACTGCACTAATATGGAAAAGTACATCACGGCTTCCCCTCATTAGTACAGTGTACCAGTCCTTTATTTTATTTTATTTATTTATTTATTTGCAGTTTGTTTGCCAGGATAGTCCAACTGGGCCACAAAGAGCCCATTTTCAATGGAGTCCTGGGGAGAAAAGCTCCAGAAAAATACATGAAGTACAAGATACACTATAAATGTAAGAGTCATAAGAATACACGATAACATAATACATGAAATGTGAAGATAAATATAAATGCAAGAAGTCTCAAGTATACAAGATAACAAATTACATGAATAAGAGAGAATTTAGAAGAAATAATAAGTAAGAAGTTCCCATGAGGTGCTAGTTAGAGTAATACATTGAATTTCATTACAAAAGAATTACAGTTCCTGTAAACTATGGTGGTTCCTACAGTTATTATTAGGAGTAGTTAGAGTGTAGGGGGCTATTTGCAGATATATTAGTTTGTGGAGAGTAGTTAAGGTAATGTAATTATGTAGGATGGGAGCAAGAGCATTCGCATTGTGAAGTTAGGTATGAGTGAAGTAGGGTTTTGAAGGCAGAGAGTCTGTTAGTGGTACGAATGAGAGGTGGAGGAGAATTCCAGTGGCGTGCTAGTGGGAAGGATAGGAGGTGCTTGCCTGGAGCATGGGAAGGTTTATGGAGTTCTATTAGATTCTGGGAGTTAGTTCTGAGACATCGGTCAGAACGATGGATTTTGAAGGAGGAGGCAAGTGAGGGCCAGAGAGAGGAGCTGAAAATACATTTGTGTGCTTGGATAAGTTGGGTATAGGTAAGATAGTTGGGTAGCTCAACCCAATACAGTGATGGGTAATGGATCTATAGCCAGTTGCAAATTTAGAAATTTTGTAGTAACAGAAGGAGAGTTTTGATTTGAGGGAAGATTGCAAATTAGTAAGGATAGAGGCACCATACAGAAGGGAAGGGATGAGGTAAGCAGTAGCGAGTACACGTCTAGTTACTTCCCTGCTTTAGTATCCTGCACCAGTGCTTTCCCACATTAGTATGCTGAACCAGTGCTTCCTCACATGAGTACTGTGCAGCAGTCCATCCCCATATTAGTATGTTGCAGCAGTGCTTCCCCTCATTAGTACAGTGCACCAGTCATTCCCCCCATTAGTATGCTGCACCAGTGCTTCCCTACTTTAGTATGCTGCACCAGTGCTTCGTCACATTAATACGGTGCAGCAGTCCTTCCCCATATTAATATGCTGCAGCAGTGCTTCCCCTCATTAGTACAGTGCACCAGTCATTCCCCCCATTAGTATGCTGCACCAGTGCTTCCCTACTTTAGTATGCTGCACCAGTGCTTCGTCACATTAATACGGTGCAGCAGTCCTTCCCCATATTAATATGCTGCAGCAGTGCTTCCCCTCATTAGTACAGTGCACCAGTCATTCCCCCCATTAGTATGCTGCACCAGTGCTTCCCTACTTTAGTATGCTGCACCAGTGCTTCGTCACATTAATACGGTGCAGCAGTCCTTCCCCATATTAATATGCTGCAGCAGTCCTTCCCCATATTAATATGCTGCAGCAGTGCTTCCCCTCATTAGTACAGTGCACCAGTCATTCCCCCCATTAGTATGCTGCACCAGTGCTTCCCTACTTTAGTATGCTGCACCAGTGCTTCGTCACATTAATACGGTGCACCAGTCTTTCCCAATATTAGTATGGTACACTAGAAGATATGGATACAGTTACATTTTCAGAATAGCAATATCTTTCAAGAAGTCTTTATAGGTTAAAGAATTATTTTGTATAAATGGTTAAACCGATAGCAATATTCATTAAGCCTCCTCTCATTTGGTGATAAAGAGGAACCTACAAACATTCACAGATGGAGTTCCTCAGCCTTATTTTGCTCTCCAAATCACACATAACAGACGTCAAATTAGATACCTCCTGTGCTGAACCAGTAATCACATGCCTATGTGTAACTTATTTCTTGTAACACTACCTTCCTGTTAGATAGGGAAACTGTATATTCTCACAATGTAGAACGATCACAGCATCAGCTATCATACACAGCATGCTGAGTGTCTGGATGGAGAGATGATACAGTCAGCAAGGAAAGGAAAGAAGTACTGTTGGAAATGAATCCATCCTCAAGTCGTGGTGAGTACCTTCACCAGGTAAACCCTGTTTTAACAAAATCTCACTAAGATGGCACAGATATAGAGACTGTGTTTTATATAACATACATCATGGGCAGAAGTAGGTTAAAAATAAAGATAGCTGGGTCACAAATTCCAGGAAAGAAAAATACTTGCACAAGAAAAAAAATTGTCAAAAGCTTCAAATATAAATTTGTGTGGAAGTGTGAAAATATAAAAAACAAAATCTGGACATTTTTGAAAGGTATAAAATGAAACATGGACATGGGAAAGAAAGGGAAATCTGATATAGTATATTATTCTTAGAAAGGAGAAAGCCAAACTAATCAATCCAAAAAAGCATCACCAGAGAGAATTGAAGAGAAATACAGGCAAAGGCACCCAGATGAAGAAAATTTCACAATACAAAAAAAATTAAATCGCAAAGGGGAACATAAAAAACAGATTGCTACAGTAAAAGTTAAATAGAAGCTGAAGTTATGAAATACCTGTGAAGCGAAGGATTTAGTGTAGAAAATCTAACTCAGGTTATGACATAGCATAAGTGAGTCCCCGAAATAATGAAAAACAGAGCAGAAGACATCTGTAGAAGAAATATGGACATTATAAAGAAAAAGAGATATGATATGGTGCAATATTTATGCAGGAATTTAGGGCAGAAAATTAACCCTGGTAACATCACAGCATGATAGAACAGGGAGTCCCCAAATTTAAAAAAAATATATGGAATGGGAAGCATCTGATCAACTGACACTTGAAGATACTCTAGTCTTCTGTAGGAAACAAGTACAAAAGTTCAATTGGAGATGCACAGCAAGAGAAAAAACAAGAAATGGTGGCAGCTCTAACACAGTCAGTGCTGTGGAATGATAGGCCAGTGAGTTGCTGTATGAAAGAGCAATGAATGACACGGGACGAAACTGAAGAGAATATGTCACAGGAAGATACTCTGGAACTTTCTGTAGAATGTCTGCAGGAAACAGAAAGGAAAGATTGTGCCCTTAGTTTAGAAGAAAATAATATAAGGGAAGATTTGCTTGATTTAATAGAGACGGATAGACATATTAAGATCAATGAAAGAAATAGATTATAGAAATTCAATAAGACCCAAAGCATTAAGAAGTCTGATAAAACAAATGAACACAATAATTAAGGCTATTGGCAGAAATTCATTTGACATAACAGAAGTAAATAGGATATATTACTATGCAGCTAAATTAATGACAGATAGTCTTACAACAGTGAAAGGATGGGAAGAAATCAAATGCCATCAAGTAAGTATCAAGCAAGTATCAAACAGCTAAAACTATAAAGCAATTAAGACAAGAAGTGTCACTGATATATAGGTAGAATATTCAGAAAAAGCACATACTCCAATACATTTCTACATTTTACCAGCTCTCACCTGTTTCACTAGAAAAGATCCAGTTGGTGAGAGCAGCTAGGATAATAACAGTAGATGATGATTTCATAGCAGAATGTGAATGTTTGAGAGAAATGTTTATCAAAAGAGGATACCCTGACTCACTTATTCTACAACTTTTAGAAGAAGTCAGAATGAAAAGGCACAGAGGAGTATATAAACCACTCCTGAATAGGGAATATTCACCTGGGATAGCCCTGAACAATGAGTCGGATGCTGCAAATGTAGAGGTAACCAACACTGAGTCTAACATAGTTAGTTTTATTACACCATTTAGTATGGATGCATATAGTTTAATGAATATTATCCATAAGAATTGGGACCTTATTGTTGGTGAGTCATAGGGGAATACCACACATGATTTTTAAGAGGACAAAACATAAAATATTTATTAGAACATAGTGGACCCCAGAGGGCTAGACACCCAGGTATGTTCACGTGTGACATGTGCCCATATTGTAAACACAAAGACATAGGTCAAACATTTATAGTAAGAAACATAAAATATTGTGTTTACAAGAAGTTCAACTGCAATACTAGATCAGTAGTTTATTTAGCCCAATGTCAGCAATGCCCAGCTTTCTATGTCGGTAAGACGGATAGAAAGCTTAAAGAACGTGTGTATGAACATGTATATAGGATCAACAAAGGAAAATTGGAAAATGCCTTGGCTAGACATATATTAGAGCATCAAAGTCATAGTTTCAAATTCAGAGTTATAGATCAGATTGACTATGACAATAGGGGTGGCCATTTCTCCCTCTCATTGGAGAGGTTAGAATTATTATGGCAGGTGAAACTGAATATATGCCAGTATCCAGGACTAAATGACATTTGTTCTATTTTGTGTTTGCTTAAGCTTAAGAGTTTGATAAGATAGTAAGTGTGTTTTTTAAATTCTACTATTTTTTCATATTAATGTATTTTTAAAGCATTATAAGTAAGAGTTGCAAGTGTTTTATAATTCGATTAGTAATGTCTGTATGGTTTAGATAGTGTTAACTTTTGAAACTCTGTAATAGGGAAGGAAAGTCCATTGGTCTAAATGTAGCCACATGATTAGCTTTGAAATGTTTTTAAACAGCTGATTTGTTAAAGTTTTTTATCTGAAGAAGTTCAAGTTAATAGCTGAATGAAAAGTGCTTTATTAAACAAGATATACTAGAGTGGATTGTGCCTTTGGTTGCAGTTATTTCAGTTTTGAGTGGAGGTACACAGTTAGACGAGTACAGAAGAAAAGATAAACAAAAGTACTTAGGAAGATAGACCCGATAAAAGCGATGCACAGTATTAGAACAAGCCAGGGTCTGTTGTACACTATTGCAAATAATAAAGATATCAGCAGAGCCAGAAACCCTTAGAAGATATACATAAAGAAAAACTGCAGTATAAGCAGTTCATTAATGATCCAAAAATGTTTTATAAAGAATTGGGAAACAAAGTAAAAGGAATGAAAGTATTACCAAAAAAGAAGAAATAGATACATTTTGGAGAAATATCTATGAAGATCCTGTGGAACATAATAAAGATGTTGAATGTGTATGAAATAGGATGACATAATGGCCCGAGAAATTGAAACAAAATTAAAGAAAAGCTCCTAATTGGGAAACCCCAGGCCCAGACACAGTACCTAAATTCTGGCTAAAACGTATTAACATCTTTACAAGAAGACTTAGCCCTGAGTAAGAACTACTTATATGAGCAGCCTGAAAACATACCAACCTGGTTAACGACAGGAAAAATTATACTCCTCCTTAAGAGTGAACTTGTACACTATCCTAAAAACTATAGACCAATAACGTGCCTTCTGACAATGTATAAACTATATGGGATCTGATGCGACAGAATTTATAGTCATTTAGAAGAAAACACAACCATTGTGACAGAACAAAGGGTAACAAAAGAAAGTCAAATGGAACAAAAAAAAATATTTTTTGTTAAAGTCATATGTAGAATTGTAATAGGGAGAAGAATTTAAGTATGGCATGGATAGATTATAAAAAAAAGCATTTGAGAGCATTCCACATTCATGGATAAAGGAGTGCTTACAGATGTAAAAGATACACCCTACACTGACCAATTACATTACCATGAAACAGTGGCAAACTGCAGTTAAGTCATGATAAAGGACAAATTATGATCCCAGGGAAAAAAATTAAAACGGAGATATTCCAGGGTGACTATTTGTCACTGCTACTCTTTTATCTTGCCCTTAACCCATTAAGCTGTCTTCTTAACAGATTAGGTCATGGTTACAATTTGGCTCCCAGACAACAACAAAGTATAAAACACAATAATGACCACAAAATAAAAGTGTAAAAGCTTCTTTTCTTTTGTGGGTGATTTATAACTGTCTAGTTCATCATATGAGGACCTGAAAGCACAGCTGCAATTAGTCAAAACTTTCTCAGATGATATAAGGATGGCTTTGTTCTTGATAAATGTGCAAAAGTAACATTTAAAGCATAAAGCAGGAAAGCTGCAGCATCAAGGAAATATCAGTCTGGGATAGGAATGTAATGTGAAGGAACTTGAACAGGAGGGAGTGTATATATATTTGGGAATTGATTAAAGATTGCCAATAAAACATGAATAAATGCAAACAAAACTCAGTAAGAAAGATTTTAGAAGACAAAAAGTAATACTGAAAACAATCCTAACATCTAGGAAGAAAGTCCAATCTATGAACCAATTTACTCTTCCGATTCTAACTTACAGTGTTAGGGTGATTGATTGGCTCTAAAAGATACTGGATCAAGTAGAGAGATAAGAAAAATGCTTCATACTTATCAAATAATATATAAAAATGAGGGTATACCAAGATTATATATTCCTTGTTCTGTAGAAGCTATGGCATTCCTCTTAACTGATTACACGTATTGATCTACAGTTGTAGGACATATCTGCTGACCTCACCAGATCCAAACATAGTGAAAGTTTTAAAACATGAAGATAACAAGCGTAAGGTAACCTCCTTTTTTTGTTCAGCAAAAGCATATTGCTGTCAAGAGCAAATGGAAACCAAACCAGAAGTAGACACAAATCAGGCAGCAAATGAATGTCCCAAAAAACAAACTAAAGAATATAAGGAGAAAGATCAGATGAGAATACAAGAAATGTGGAAAAGGCATAAATATAGTTGCAAGTACAGAAAACTCCTGGAACAGGTAAACCAAATGAATGAGCTGTAGAAAGCACAAGTCTAAGGCTGACAATAAAAAATGTAAATTTAATGAAGTAAGCAAACGCTTTCGGAGAACTCAATGGCGCTCCTTCCTCAGACAAAAAAGTTTTACATCTCTGAATAACAACCACATTTTTATACAATCAATTATGCTAATTAAGTGTGTTCAAACTAACAAATCACATAGACCCATAAGGGGGTGTGTTCCTACTACTAGCACCAGCAAACAAGGTACTTTCGTCCTAAAAGGTGCAAGTATAACAAACTAAAATCCTACTGCACCATAATTAAAAATCAACACAAAAAAGATTATTATAATCTTAAATAATCGTCGATCCAATTAACTTCTCATTAAACCTATAAGCTTAAAACCATAAAAACAATAAAAATGATGAAAACATATGTTCAACCTACCCATATTATCTTTTTAAAGACAAATTCTTTAAGATACAACTGATAGACACATGGTCATTCAGACCTGGGTACACATAGGCGGCTGTGCGAATCTGCCAGAAAAATTCACAGATTTCCAAAAGATTTTGCCAAGGACCACCTCTAAAGTCACAATCAACTTTATTCACAACTGTAAACTTGAAAAAATGATCAGGGCAATAACCGATATAGCTAGCAAGGGTGTTGTTATGATCGCCTCTAGCTATGGCATATATGTGCTCATAGATGCGCTGCTTGATTTTCCTTTCAGTTTTACCGATATAAAATGCGTTGCATCTTTGACAGCTAGCCGCATAAACAATGCCCCTGGTCTCACAATTAAATTTGCCATTAATTTTATAGACCTGGTCTCTCAGCCTAATCTTAGCATCTATGCACACATGTTTACACTGCTTGCATGACCCACACTTTGTCATGCCTACCTTGTGAATTCTCATAATTTTTGGTTTAACCTCTAACAATGATTTCAAATTTTGCCCTCTCCTAAAGGTAACTTTAGGGCTGTCACCAAACTTATTAAGTAAATAAGAGTCTTCAGTAAGCAAGGACCAATTCTTATTTAGCACTTTGGAAATAGCCAAATGGTCTAAACTAAAGGTACACAAAAATCTAGTAGCAAAAGGGGCTGTTTGGTTCTTAAGTGAAACACTGTTCTCTATGTTGTGACCATGTGAGGCATGTCTAACCATAGACAAAATTGGTTTATAAAAACCTAAACTCCTTTTATTGGTAACTTCTGATTTTATGTCAAGAACAAGACCTGAAGGATACCCTCTATTAATAAACATGCCAGTTAAACGCTCACATTCAACTAAAAAATCTTCGTGATCTGAAACCATCCTAGCGGCCCTAACCATCTGCCCTTTTACGACCGCTCTTTTCTGATGTTTGGGATGGCTGCTAGTGTAGTAAAGGAACGCATTAGAATAAGTGGGTTTCCTGTAAATCTCACTTCTAAGGCTTTTATTTACATAATCCATAGTCAACAAAATGTCTAGGAAACTAATACGATGTTCCTGTAGATTGTAAGTAAATTCTAAAAAGCTGGTCATGTTAGAAATCCTTTCTATAAAGGAAGGAACCAAAGAGGGATCCGCATTCCACAATATGAACATGTCGTCCTGGTACCTAGTATACCAGGTGACACAATCATTGAATACAATGTCAGAAAAAAGGAATGTCTTTTCCCAGTATGCCAACACACAGTTAGCAAAACTGCCCCCACATGGTGAACCCATTGCTACACCAGAACGCTGGAGGTAAATATTACCTTCAAACAGCATAAAGTTAGAACTCAAAACAATTTCTAGTAGTGTTTCAACCAAGTAAACATTGTCGTCACTGACCTTTTTGTTCCTAAGAAATTCACTTACCCACTGTGTGCCAAGCTGTTGAGGAATAACGGTGTACAGGTCTTTAATGTCAATAGTTAGAAACCACCACACACTACTAAAAGGGATAGTCCCTATGTCATGCAAGAAACCCCACGAGTCTTTACAAATTTGTGACTTGAGTTCTAGCAGTGGTTTCAAAATGTTGTCAACTAGTTTGGCACACGCATAGGTAATAGACCCACAGCCATCAACAATCGAGCGGAAAGGTGGGTCTCTAGTGGATTTGTGAATATTTGGAATACCAAACAAGATGGGGAGCTTAGGGGCCACCACCGTCAAGAAATGGTAATGGTCAATATCAATGACCCTTTCCAAAAATAGATCTTCAATAATGCCTCTTATCCTAGAGTAAGCTTGATTCACTTCATTGATAGTGACCAAAGTATAGAATTCCTTGTCTAACATGTTAAATATTTTGTCAACATATAGGTATTGGTCCATAAAGACGAGACCACCCCCCTTGTCAGGCTTCATGACTCTAATGTGAGAGCGCAGCAATGTTGAAATAAAATCACGCTCGAGTTTAGTAATGTTTAACTTGTGTTTGTGTGAATGTAGCTTGCTCTTAGATAAAGCCCTAAAGTCGAGCTTGCACATTTTCTCAAAACTCCGTAGAGCCTCATGCAGGGGGGAATTAAAAACACTAGGAATTCTAAGGTTACTATCAGTACAGCTTACAAAATTTTTGTCTTGCATTAAAATATTTAAAACTCCTGGAACAACTTCATGTTGATTAGGATCTGACAAAAGAATGGTTAATGACAGTTGAATTTAAAAGAAAACATGAAAGGTCAATATAGGCAGGCCAAGATAATGGACTATGTACATGTTGGTTTACAAAGTTCACTGAGCATGTGGGAGAAACAGAAGAATGCAAGTTTTGTAAAACAGAACTAGAAACAGTCGCACATCTTGTTGCTGGGTGTGATACACTAATTGCAGAGGGCTTATACACTGAAAGACATCATAGTATCCATAGATCAAGTGTTATAGGCCGTATCTAAGGCAAAGAACACAGCTTCCATGGGACCTGATAGTATCCCAGGCTGTATTCTGCACCATCTTCAGCAAGAACTAACTTTGCCATTGAGCAACCTATTCAACAACAGCCTAATTACAGGCTTCATTCCAGTAGAATGGAAAACCACCATTGTCATCCCCTTGCACGTAGGTGGTACCACTACAGACCTAGGAAACTATCGCCCCATTAGCTTGACAAGTCTGATCTGTAAAGCCATGGAACATATTATGGATCTCATAAACAAGGACATAGGCAATCTCTAAGCACTTGACTCCACCCAATTCGGATTCGTTAGGGGCAGATCTTACCTACTGAACATAGTTGACTTCTTTGAGACTGGCACCAAGGCCCTGGATGAAGGAAAGTCAGTACATACAGCTTACCTTGACCTGGCCAAGGCCTTTGACACAAACTCAGGCATCATCGAAAAGCTAACACAACTTGGTGTTAATCCCTGTCTTGTCAGATGGGTGGCCAACTGACTCACAGGTAGGACCCACAAGGTCAAAATAGGTGCCACCACCTCCGACAGCAGACTTGTCACTAGTGCTGTTCCCCAGGGATCTGTACTGGGACACCTACTGTTTGGCATCTACTTCTCAGAGGTCCAGGCAAAGACAAGGGGCCTGTGGCTGACCAAGTTTGCAGATGACTGTAAGTTGGCTGCTGTCATTGACTCCCCAAATTATGTTAACATACTGCAAGAGGGTCTCACAGCTACAAATAACTGGTGCCAAAGTCATGGCCTTAAGTTAAACGAAAACAAAAAAAATGTATTATCATGCCATTCAGCAAAAACACAGCCCCTACTGATTACCACATTAAAGGCAACCCCCTAAGCACACAACCTGTGGTGAGAAAACTGGGTAATCAGGTTGACAACAATCTCACATTCGACCATCATGTGGGGGCAGTGGTCAGAAGAGCCTTTTACTTAGTTTATCCCATAAGTAAAGGGATTATATCCAGAAAAAAGGACGTTATTACCTCTTGATACTCCTCCCTCATTAGACCTATAATTGAGTATAATGCCTCGTTTGGTATGTACCTCTCCAAACACCTGCACCAACTGGAAAGGCAGCAAAAATACCTCACAAAGAGAATCCATGACCTTCAACACCTGTCCTATTTGGACAGACTCAAATCTCTATCATTCTACTTGGTATCATACAGATTGCTCAGATGTGATCTGTGTCTCGTCTACAAGGCAATATCAGACCCTGTCCTACTAAAAATGCTCCATATCCGTATGTCTAACTCCTCATGCATTACCTGCTCGATAGGCCTAAATCTAATATGCAACATCAACAAAATCTGCTGAAGAGACAGGTTTGTCTCCCAGAGGCTGCCCTGTCTCTGGAATAGACTTCCCATACATGTCAAACAGAGTACCTTGCTGATGCTGTTCAAGCGCAACCTTGATTAGTGGATGGGAAACCACAAATTTGTCCCAGGGGTTCCACCTTTGTCCTTCATTGACAGGGGCAACAGGTGCTGACTGAGGTTTCTTTTTTTGGGGATAAACTCTTAGCTAGGCTTGTAAGGGCCCCAGGGCCATTAGCCTAGTAACCTCCTATGATCCTATGATAATAATGTGGCAAGACTTTTGCAGTGGGGATTGTGTAAACATTGTAATATTGAAGTAGCTGAGAAGCATTGGAAACATGATCTGTAAAGCTAAAATTGCAGAATATTGGAGATTCCACATTCTGCCTCTCAGTAGTCAGATTAGTGGGATTAGTGCTACTGTTTTGCTCCTAGTGAGAAAAGGAGCACAGGGACACTATTTCCTGGAGACTGCTGATCACCGAAAAGCTTAATAACTGCTTCATAGGTATCAGCTTAGAATGTGTGCTTATATGTTCCTCCTGGCGAGAGAAGGAGCAGAGTGCATCGATTCCTAACTGTTTCTGGCTGAGCAGTGTTTGACATTCCTGGTTGGTGTGGTTGCTGTTCAAGGCATCTACCAAGAAAAGGCTACACCAAGCGTACAAACCCTTGCAATATTTGGGACAAGATTGTGGATTACCAAACAGGCTGTGGCCTGCTTCTTTTCTTAGGATTGGTCATAATGTATTGGTTCTAGTGAGAGAAAAAGCAAAGGAGCATTGTATCCCAGCAGAGTGAAGCAGTGGTGAGACCAGTACAGCCAGGCAGTAGCCATACACATTACTCCCTTCTTTTCATCATTCTTGACAAGTTAATTCTTTATTTTCATTAAGTAATCCTTAATTTGTTTCTAACTTCAGAATATCTGCCTAAATAATTCATCCTTAAATTTTCAGGGTCTACTTATTAGTTTCCCCTCAAGTGTTTGGCAATGCCCTGTATGTAGACACAGACATCTTGAATGACATTTTTCCTGTAAAAGCATAGTTGAAATTTCACCAATACCTAGTTGCACACAGGACAACTAGTTGCAGTAATAAGCACTGCCCCCAGAGTTACTGGAGCATTTCTCCCCAGGCCTCTGCTGAAAACAGGCTCTGTGGAACCTAGTCGGACATTCCCGGTCAACAAATGTTAAATAAATAAATAAATAAAATAATAAATAAATAGTTACATACCAGATACTCTTGAAATTGCTTTATATTCTCACTCAAACACTCTAATCAATAAAAAAGGGTCTGATGCCATGGATATGAATTTTACCACAATTTCTGTTGCCAGCTTGGTGGATATGGGCATCCTGAAGCAATTTAGAAATGTTCTCATCTTTACTGACAAGCAATTAATTCTCAAACAGACTGATATGGTATGTGAGAGATGTCTTTACACAATGTTACTGGAGGTAAAGCTCTCACATAAAAGTACTCCTAATGTCAGTAAGGTTGTCAGTAGTACACACGCTGCACCCATCATGCACAATTCAAAGCAGCCATACAGACCCAAATATGCTGAGGCACTTAAATGTAACCTTCCTAAATTCCAAAGACCTCCTAGATGAAGTGCACATAACAAATACCATCATCAGCCCAGAATGCATTCTTTCAAAACAACATCCACATCAACAGAGGTTCATAGGTTCATAGGTTCATACTAGGCTATCTGCCCTAGGGCATTTATAAGCCTAGCCCAGAGTTTTTTGGCTTACGCCACCCCTTTAGATTGAAGGATATTATGCCCATTATTTTGCTGTGCCTCTGTCAAGCAGTGACACTGATGTAATCCCTGGGGTATACCTGCGGTCTCCCATCCATTGGTCAAGATTTCTCTTGAACAAGGCCAGCGAGGTGCTTCGCCTCACATGTACCGGGATTTTATTCCACAGCAAAGGGAGCCTCTGGGTGATGAATCTGTCCCTCCAGCATGTCCTATTTATGGCCGTGTCAAGGTTTAAGTCTCGTGCTCTTGTGGATCTGATGGACTTAGATTTTTTGAGGTGAAGCATGTTCATTAATTCCGGGTTGGACATGGCCTTGTAAGTCAGGTACAGGTCACCTCTGAGCAGACGATAAGCGACTGAGTAGAGCTGGAGCTTCTTCAGTCGGGCAGCATAGGACATATTTTTGAGACCCTTTATCCTTTTGGTGAGGAACTTTTGGGGCCTTTCCAGTTGCTGCAGGTGTCTGGTCAGATACATTCCAAATGGGGCGTTATACTCAATCATCGGTCTGATGAGTGATGAGTACAGGGGATGATGACTTCCCTTGACCTAGATGTGAAACCCTTCATGATCAGGTGGGCAATGTAGAAGGTCTTTCTAACTACTTTGGCTACGTGGGTGTCAAATGAAAGGTTACTATCAACCTGAGTCCCCAGGTCCCTGATAACTTCTTCTGTGCTTAGTGGATTGCCACCTATATGGTAGCTAGGGGTAACCTTGTTCTTCCCAAAGGGTATGACTATGCATTTTTAGCGTTTAACTTTAGGCCATAGCTTTGGCACCAGTTATCCGTTTCTATGAGACCCTTCTGAAGGATATCTGTGTCTGATGCGTTTTCAATTATGGCACCTAGTTTGCAATCATCTGCAAACTTTGTCAGCCATAATCCTCCTGTGTTTGCCTGAACTTCTGAAAAGTAGATGCCGAACAAGAGTGGACCCAGGACGGAGCCCTGTGGGACACCACTTGTGACAGGTTTGGAATCTGACATGGCGCCAGCAACTTTAACCCTGTGGGTTCTGTCACTTAGCCAGTTTGCAACCCATCTTGTGACGTATGGGTTTACATTTAAGCTGGTGAGTTTTTCTATGATGCCCGAGTGGGGTATCGTGTCAAAGGCCTTTGCCAGGTCAAGGTAGGCTGTGTGGACTGCCTTGCCCTCATCAATGGCCTTGGTGACTGTTTCGAAAAAGTCAACCAAGTTTAAAAGGCATGATCTACCCTTGACAAAGCCAAATTGGGTTTGATCCAATGTCTGCAGGTCCCCTATGTCTTTATTTATGAGTTCCATAATGATCCTCTCCATAGCTTTGCAGATCAGGCTTGTCAAGCTGATGGGACGGTAGTTTCCAGGGTCGGTGGAGGCACCACCTTTGTGCAATGGGACCACAGTAGCCGTACGCCATTCCTTGGGTACGTATCCTGAGGTGAGGCTAAGATTAAACAGCTGCTGTAACTGCGGCATACAGCCAGAGCTTATGGAGCCTCTATTTCTAAGTACATAAGGCAAGCTACCACACAGTCCAACATTCTGGTCATTGGAGATTCCATTGTGAGAGACACTGATGTCCCTCTCAACAAGCTGAATAAGGCGAAAGTCATGGTTAGTAGCTTATCAGGGGCCAGGATCCTCCACATTGTGCAGACACACAAGTGCCAGTATGACTCAGTCATAGTCCATGTGGTTGTAAATAATCTGAGGCATACCTCCCTAGATTATATGAAGAAAGACATTGTGAAGCTCTCAGAATATGTATCCCAGGCTAGTATGAGGCTAGCATTGAGCAGCATTTTACCTTCTCCAAGGATGATGCCCCAATATGAAGAAAAATTACTGACTTTAATAATTGGATTAGTTTCTGGTGTGATTCTAAGGGGGTGCAGTATTTGTCAGTATGGAAGGTGATGGTCAACAGACCACACTACTTTGTCAGAGGTGGGTCTGTACCTCTCCCCTCTAGGCTTTTGAATATTGGCTAAAACATTGTCTTCCCCCGCAGTGCCTTTTTTAAGCAATGTCAACTTGAAAGTACTTCTAACATAGGAAATCAAAATCAAGAAAATCTAAAGGTATTACTGCTCAGTTCTAGGAGCCTAAACAAAAAACTTGACTCCCTACAAGTGCTCTTCACTCTGTGGAATGCTGATGTCTCTACAGTCACTGAGAAATGGTTTAAAGCCACAGAGAGAGCACCAACAGTGCAAGGTTATAATGCCTTCCACACATTTAGACCAGCTAATACACAGACAGGGACTAAAGGTGGAGGTGTCATGATTTACATCAAAATAAATATACCTCAAAGCTGGTCAAACAGGACAATGCACTTGAGATTCTCCGTGTTCAAATCAACATAGGCAAAATTCAATACAACTTTCTTGCAAGCTGTAAATCCCCCTCTACAACCCAGGAAAACCATACCATGTATTTAAACTTATTGGAAACACTCACCATCCAACCCAATACCATATTTATGAGTGACATTAATTACCTCACAATTAACCGGGAATCCTGTGTGACACCAAATGTACAGGCACAGAGATTGCTGGATTTTGTAAACACAAACTCCCTGGACCAGATTGTCAATACACCAACCAGGGGTACAATAATATTGGATGTGGTGCTCACTAATGTGGTAGACTGTCTTCTCTGGTAAGGTCACACCACAAAATGTTCCCCTTTTAAGTAAAATCAGTGGCGGCTGGTGACTTCAAATCAAAGGGGGGCTGCAGGAGACAGCTGAATGGGTTGGGTCAATGGGAATGGGGTGTGGCCAACTAAAAGGGGGAGGAGCTATGCTCAAAACCACAAAAAAATGTAACTTTAATTAAATATGCTGCCCTGGGTGCCAAACCGTCATTATCAGAGTCCAATCAAGACAAAATAAGTGTAGAAGAAAAAAAATATTTCAATGCATTGGCTGCATGACAGCTTACTTAATATCTAGATGGAAACAAAAAGGTTGTGAGGCATGAAAAAATAAATTACTTTTTAAATACATTACTGGAATGCCAGTCAAAATCAAGTATAAGAAAAACAAGCAGCACTCAACTCAAACCACTGCTCCTTGCACTGTAGTTCTAATTATAATTTATATTCAGCTTTATTAAAGTACCAAGTAACATGCTGAAAGTAGCAATCTCTGTGATACCCCCACTTGTAAAAATGTTTCTTATTCAAAACAGACTTGCTGCCTGAACAACTATCTACTTGTTTCATGTTGAAAACATGATTAAAGTAAAAAATGAAAAGCAAACAGGAAACAAGCTCAAGATACATTGCCTAAAGGATTACTGCACAGGTTATGGACCACACATGATAGACTGGCATTCTGTTTTGTTTACAGGTAAAGCCTGCAAAGATGACTGCAAGTCTCCAACAAATGTAATGAGCATCTTAAAATAATGTAATCCTGTCCTTTATTACAAATTCTGTCATATGCATTTCAATACCCAAGGCTTATACGTTATCTAGTCATGTAAGTATTCTCTGCATGGCAACAACAGAAAGGCTTTCAATGTTGGCAATTCTTTAACAGTATGCTTATTAAAGCTTACTTGCATCTTACAATCTCAGACAAGCTTACATGATCGTCATTAAAGCATTGCTACCTAAACACAGAACAACAGGCACTTTCTGAATAATACTAAGCATAAATCAACAGTATAAAAATATGACAGAAACCAGAACATCCTGCAAAATCAAGGACAGATGAAAAGACACTGTAGTACTTGTGTCTACCTTGGATGGGGTAACCTCTGCACATTTATACTGCATAACTGCTCCTTGCCTTGCTTGAACACATCCAGAGTCACTACATGGGGGAGTGGGGTGCTACAAGTATGTCACAATTTGAAATATCTCTGGCTGACTGTGATGGCCCTGACACATTTGTCATACCTCTCAACCTCAGAGCAAGACATCTGGACAAAGCTATGCATAGAAGTGGCCATGGCATAGAAAGGCCCAAAAATAAGGACAATTTTTAAATATTGCTCTTATGAACTTAGAAAGATAATTGAATAAGTAGGTCTTGCATTAGTATGAATTTTATGAAGGGTATGAAATCTGAAACTCAAATGTCTGTCATTATGTTCTAACTTCAGTCTTTAATGATTTGCCACTAACTTGCCAAGAAACACAATTTTATGAAAATGGACCAAAAATGTGATGCAAAAATATAAAATAGCCACACAATACAGCTAGGAACCTGTCAAAGAAGGGACACTTTTTTAAATATTAGTACTGCTAACTTGAGCAGCTGACAAAATAAAAGAATCTACATACATTTCTGAAATAAAAGTAATCTATAACACTGATTATTAGTTATTTATTAATTGTAAACCCTCCATGTTTTCTTCCAAAATTGCCATTTTACGGAGGGATTATTAGGGGAAGAGCAACATTTTGAGCCAAAATCGAGAACAGTTGAGAGGTTTGGATATGCCTAATTCTATAAAGCAATTTATTTGCATGTACCTCTCAACCTGTTAATGCAGAAAATCTGGATAATGCCAAATATATTGGAGGAACATATAAACAGTACTAAAAATTGCTTTTGTATAAACTGAGACAGTTGATAGAATATAATAGGTCTTCCTTTAGCATGCCTTTTTCTAAAGGTTATGACGTCTGAAACTCAGTGTCTGTCATTATTTAGTGACTTAATTTCTAAATGATTTGCCAGAAAACCACAAATTTTATGAGGAACAAACCAAAAATAAGAAGCAAAAATCTATTCATTCTGTGAAAATCTGGACAGTTGAGAGGTATAGTTCAGCCGGGGCTGTCTTTGAGTTTGCTGCCCTTCCCCCCTCACAAAATCATGGTCGAATGAAGCCTCCCCCCCTGCAGCCATTCCAATGAACCATTACTTGGCTATTTCCCCCATTTACCATAAACACTAATGTGCATACTGCTTTACTTCTACAATGATTTGGACTTCATTTGAAAGTTTAATTTTGCATTTTACAGCACAAACACTAAGACATCTGCTAAACAAAGCAATGCAGTCTCACAATGAAAACAGACTTAGCATTTAAACCTCTCTGCCCTTGAAACTCACATTCATTGAAACAGCATTGAAACCCACATTCAAAGAAAATACATTTTGCCAGTGGCAGATAAATATTAACTTTGGGCTGTTTTCAAATCACTGGCCCTTTGCACATGAAACATACACGTGCTTTTTGATACACCTTCCTGATTGTATTAAATTATATTCCTTGTACAATACAGTACAGTTGCTAGACGGCATTTTAAATTTATTGTTTTGAACATTTTTCCAGTAAACAATGAAACAAAATGCATGCACCAATAATGACAAAACTGGCCAATTCAGAACATTTTCCCAGTAAACAATGAAACAAAAGGCATGCACCAGTAATGACAAAATTGCCCAATTCAGAACATTTCAATTATAAAAGTCTACTCAAACTTCTACAGTCCACCATTATCAGTAAATATGCACAATCTTGAAGAAGTAAAAGTCATCTAAATAATTCTACATTAAAGAAATATGTAACTAATAAAGAGGTTGCTGCTAGCAAACAACTGTATATTTCATTGTTTCATCTACAAATAAAGTGTCTGTTGCCCTTGAGGAATAAATTGCTTATGTTGCATTAAAAAATGATAAGCTAGTAATATTGCAATAGGGAATGGATGGCAGACTGATAACAGGTTCATAGTTACTAGGTATCTTTGCTAAAAAGGACTGCAGCATCCACCCCCTTTACAACACAGTACAGTATCAGCAATGCAACTACCTACTGTGGAAGTAGAACCCACAGCTTTCTGCATCAAACGCAAGTACACTATCTGTTGTGCTGTTAACAGTGCAAGCAGACTCAGCATAAACAGCTCTAAACTTTTGTTCCCCTGCAGCTCTCAGCTTCTTATAAAATCTACTTGACACTCAGCTGTATCTCTGAACTTTGTAGCACAAGAAATCTGGAAAAAGCCAATATTTATCGGGGGGGGGGACAAAAGCCCAAAAACCTGGGACACATGTTAAACATTGCTTGTATAATGTTGGAAAGTTGCTAGAATAATGCCACCATACATTTCACTGCTAAGTATTGAACCCAGGACCCTGTGCAAAACAGTCAGAGCAACATACCACTATGCCAAGCCACCTGTTGTGTGAAAGAGTGGAAGACTGAAACTTAAATGGCTACCATTTAGTGAATTCAGTTCTCACCATAGCTGTCGACCTCTTAGAACAAAACACATCAACAAAGCCAACAATGGGGGAATGCAGCCCCCAAACATATTCAGTGAATTCAGTTCTCACCATAGCTCTCAACCTTAGACAAAAACCTGGACAAAGCCAATAATGGGGGAATACAGTCCCAAAAATAGGGACAAATTTCAAATACCCATGTTACAAACTTAGAAAATTGCTAGAATAAAAGGTTTTGTATTACCATGTACTTTCTGAAGAATATGAAGTCGGAAATTCACATGCCTGTTATTTTTATTTATTTAACATTTGTTAACAAAGAAAGTCTGACTTGGAACAAAAGCTAATTTTCAGCAGAGGCCCAGGGAGAAACACAACAGACATATGTCTTTGCAAGATGGGAGAACATGTAGACTCCACACAGAAGGCACCCCAGCCAAGAGTCAAACTAGAGAATCTGTAGGTGGCAGACAACAATGCTACCAGTGCACCACTGAAACAGAACAAATATGAGACAAACATCTGCAATTTTTTTACAAATGGTGGTGGGTAAGGAATTCAGGCCCTTGCCACCTGCAACCAAGGTAAAGGGCTCAAGCCTGAGTTATTCTCTACCCACCTCCATGTGTTTTCTCTAGCCACCAGTATACAGCAACCGTGGCATTTTACACACACATACAGTGTAAAATTCCCACATCTGGATTAGCACAGATAATTAACCAATTTTGGTTTAATAGCTATAATATAATTCTAGAAGAATGTTAAAATATGTCCCCACTGAGGAATTACCCTATATAACTGGAAATAATATTTGAAACATGAACATACTACATTCCAACATCCTGCATCCTCACCGAAGGAAGCAAAAAGTCGCAGGACCAGAAGGCAATTCAATTTCATTTACATGTGGAGCACAGATGAAGTATATCATTAAGAATATTCATATTATAAGGGGATGTGTCACCAGGTGCTTGTTGTGATGTAATTTGGAACTTTTGGGCTCTAGAAGACCACAGACGTCAAGAACAGATAAGATGCCTACGGTGTTCCTTTTCCAGTGTTATAGAAGAGTAGTGAGTAGGTAGCAATATGCTACATTTTACACATGCACAAACGCAGAGCTGTGTATTTATTTTTTTGCTATAGGCTGGGCAGCTGGAATTGCACTTACTTTATGGGAGTCTAGCTTACCCAGTACGTGCAAAGGTGCCCCTTTCCATTAAGAACCAACCACTTTAATGCTTATGTCTCTGGCCTCCAAGTTGGGGTGGGAAAGAAGTTAAGATCTGGCAAGTCAACATATCCAAGTCTTAAAACTATAGCCCCTAAATATTTAAAAGGCGTTCTGAATAGGAAGTATATTACATTGCCAGGAATGGTTATTTATCATATTATCAGATGCAGATTTAAAAAAAATAAATAAATAATAATATGATGAACCTGCCAGTAATTCCAGAACCTGACATTTTTTTCTGCATTAATAAAACGGTGTTTATAGGTTAAAATAATAACCACATAACATCTACTAGTGATTTATAAGTTTTAGTGTTTCCTTCCCCATATTACAAATGTGTCTGACTAGGTCAACGAGGCTTGGCCTCGGACCATAGGTCACGTTTGACTCACATGGGCCGGGCAGCCAAAACAGAAAGAAAATTAACCATCAGGTTACAATTGTCCAAATACTGTATACAGTGTAACAATCTAGTTAACGGTCAAAAGTACATATCACTATAATTACAAAGTGTGGGAACACAGCAAGCACACATGCAGCAACAGAACTTGTTCATAGTTGAACACTTTATATATTGCACCATGTTATTTATGTCTAATACATGCCACTGGAATGACCCTAGATATCTGTTCACAGCTTAAGTAGACAGAAATTCTGAATAAGACATGGGGTGTAGCCATTTCTTTAATTGTTTACCAGCTTGCAGACTGTTGCCCCCCCCACCTCCCCACAGACACACACACACACTTAACTCCCGTCCTTGGAATAGCTAGAAATTTGATTTATATACCAAACACTTATTCCTACTTCTCCATATCATAACCACCTTTTATAGTATATATCCTAAATATGGAATTAGAAGTGCTGAATATACATTAAAATGGTTACACATAAAGTTTAGAAAACTGCGACTACAACAAGCATGCGTCATTGTGGACAGTTATCATTTTTCTTACCTCCCTTATATTTATAGTTTACTGGTTCACTTGTGCTTTTTAAAGTTTATTTTAGGTGGTTAAGAGTGGAATATTTAGTGCTCTGATGCTGAGTAAAATGTTACCCCTTTAAAAATGATTTTCTAGACCATAGTATGGATAATATATGCCTGGTTACAGCAATGACAAAGAATAAGGACTGATTGCAACCAAGCTCATGCAAGGGTGCCCACTGAGGAGAATTTAGCAGGTCAATACCAGACAAAATGCTTTCTGAAGTGAGGGCAATCAACATCAGGTTTACTTGATTAATAGTAGGTACAAACTATTTTAGGGAGCATAAAAATAACAATTAAGATGAGATCTGTCATCTGCAGGACTTTGGGGCCCTGGTCTTTTGCTTAAATGGAGGTTTGAGATGCAATATTCTAATTCTTCCAAGTGTTACAGGGGTTTCAGTGTGTCACATCTCTCCCTGTCGCTTACACACACACACACACCTAATATAACATAAAAGCAAGTACCATACACAACTACTATAACATAAAAGCAAGTACCATACACAACTACTATAACATAAAAGCAAGTACCATACACAACTACTATAACATAAAAGCAAGTACCATACACAACTACTATAACATAACAGCAAGTACCATACACAACTAATATAACATAAAAGCAAGTACCATACCAGACACATCATTGTAAAAGTAAAAAGCACCATACACTTACCTGTCCGTTCTCCTTCTCCATAATATCCTGCCCGCGCAATAGTCCCAAGACCCGCGAGATCCCTGACATCAAACAAACCTCCCGACGAGAGTCCAAGACTGTTCTGACTGCTGCTGTTGCAGTCCGGCCCTGAGACATCATCCCAGCGAGTCTGTGCACCTTAAAAGTGCACAGACGTCTCCATGAGTTCCCTATGGGTCCTGCCGGACTGTCTGGAGCATGCGCATAGACGCGCAGTAGTCGGGACTACTGCGCATGCGCGAAGTCCACGAAAATTCAAAAAAAAATTTTTTTCTATTTTTATTTCATTCTGAGGGGGCTGCAGTCCGGCAGTCCGATAGCACGGGCCGCCCCTGAGTAAAATAAAACCTGGCTCTCCTTGGAATATTTAGGAACTACTCTAAGGCTAACTTCCTGCAATTAAATGAGAACCTGGCAAAATTTCAAGCCCCCATAAACCCTGAGAACACTGCTGCCTATGCAGAACTGTTCACAGAAACTCTCTACAAGCATGTTAATAGCTGCATAGAGGCAGTTGTACCCACCAGGAAGAAGTACAGAACTAACTCAAAAAACAAGCCACCCTAGTGAAATCACAAAATCAATAGGCTGTGTAACAGATGGAAGAAAATCATGGAAAATATCAAGAGTTGCAGCACCCAATGAGATAAAAGCACTCTCATCAAACTAAACAAACAACTCAGAAGCCAGAGTCTATCAAAGCCAAATCTGATGTAAATTTGGCCTCCTAGACTAAGGACAACCACAAGGCATTCTTTAGCTATGTCCACAACCTCAAAAACAATACACAATTCTGTGCAGAGCTCATTGTAAATTGAGCCACTTATACTGACACAAAATATATAACAAACCTAATGGCCGACAAATTTGGCTCCAACTTTACCCCTCTCCCTCTCAACATTCCCAGAGGAAATATCAGACCCAGACAGTATCCCAGGATGCCTTCTAAATAGCATGAAAAAGGACCTACCAGGCCCTTTGGAATTGCTTTTTAACTGTAGCCGCCAAACAGGCTTCATGCCTCATAAATGGAGAGCAGCAACAGTCATCCCTCTGCACAAAGGTGGGCCATCTACAGACCCTGGAAACTACAGATGGATAAGAGTCACTAGTCTCATATGGAAAGTCATAGAAAGAATTATCATGGAAATGATCAATAATTATATAGTAGACTTTCACACACTGGATCCACCACAATTTGGTTTCATCAAGGGCAGGTCATGCCTACTCAGCCTGGCAAACTTCTTTGAGAAGGTTGCCAAAGCAATGGAAAAGGAAAAATGGTTGACACTGCTTGCCATGATCTGGCCAAGGCAATTGGCACAATACCCCACTTGGGAATTGCTGACAAACTCTTATATCACTCAATGAATAGCCAACTGGCTGACAGACAGAAACCAGGAAGTAATTGGTGAGTCCACGTGTACAAAGAGGTGAGTCACAAGTGGAATCCCTCAGGGTTTAGTCCTGGGACCGTTCCATTTTGGCATTTACTTCTCTGAAGGCAAGGCCACTGTCAGTGGCATCTGGTTGACTAAATTTGCAGATGATTGCAAATTAGGAGCTGTCAGGACACACTCAGACAGTAATCTAGCCTTTGGCCATCACTTTTCTACAGTAGTGAGAAAAACATTCTGTGCTGCTCCACTTATAAACAAATGTATGGCATCAAAGTCCAAGGAAGTCATTGTTTCAGTGTATTGAGAATTCATCAGACCTATCATTGACTACAATGCTCCATTTGGTATGTACCTCACCAACATATCAAGCAATTAGAACATCAACAGATGTTTCTCACTAAAACAATACAGGGCATAAGGAAGACATGCTCTACAGACCACCTCAAGGCCCTATCCCTGTATTCTGTCTCCTTCAAACTGTTGAGGAGAGATCTGTGCCTGACATACAGGGCATTGCCAGACCCCACTCTGATGAACCTCCTGCATATCTACAAAACAAATATCTCCAGAATTACCTGTTCTAAAGAGTTAAACCTTGCCTGTGATATAAATAGGAGCCACTGGAGAGACAGGTGTGTAACCCAGAGACTACCCCATCTCTGGAACAGGCTTCCTATCCATGTGAAGCAGAGTTCCTCCCTAACCCAATTCAAGTGTAACTTGGACAATTGGATGTGGCATAGGAAATTCATCAATGGCTTGGCACCTGTATCTCTAATGGATACAGTCAGCCTGTAAATGATTCATCTTCCAAACACCTGCTTGTAAATCTTTGCCCCTGTTTACACTTCTCAAGGTACCAGAACTTGCAGAGATTCGGGATGCATGTCTAGGCTTAAAAGAGCCCATATGGTTATTAGCCTAGTAAATACCTATGAACCTTTAAGTCATTATAGACAATGATGAAGTTTATATCACATGGGATCTCTCATTATCAACAGTTCAAGAAAATAGACATGAGAAAATCAGATATAGTAGTCCATGAAAAGAAGACAAAAGTAGCATTGATTATTGAAACTGCTACACTCAGTGATTCCAGTGTCATATGTACAGAGAGACACAAAGTTATAAAATACCATGATTGGCAGGCAGAAACAAGGGCAGTGTGGAAGAAGGATACCCAGCCAGTTCCAATAGTAGCTGGAGCAATGGGTCTCATAAAAAAAAAAAAAATTCGTAGTCCTTTCTAGATATGCTACTACTACATGAAATTTTATAAATTGCAGAAGTAGCCACCTCTGGACACTTTACAGGTGCTGCGAAGAGCACTTTTGGCAAACATGAAAGAGTGAAACAATACTAGTTTCATGAACTTTAATCATACTTTTATTTAGGAATGGAGTCCATTCCCATCACGGTATTAGAAATCCAAAAGACTTGGTGAAATTAAACCATGATTATTTAAATAAGGGAAAGGAAGGCAGAAATCAAATTTCATCTTGGAAGCATCAAACAGAAAAAACTATAAAGTAATAAAAACAAGAAGGGATGTAAAGGAACTTGAGCAGGAGGGAGTGTATAAATACTTGGGAACTGATGAAGGATCAAAAATAAAACATGAACAAATGTGAACAAAACTCAGTAAGGAATATTTTAGAAGACTGCAATTAATACTGAAAACAGTCCTGAAACAAGTTACAAATCAATTTGCTCTTCCTGTTCTAACTTACAGTGTTGGGGTGATTGGCTCCAAAAGATATTGGATCAGATGGACAGAAAAAACAATAAAAATACTTCATACTTATAAAATGATATATAAAAATCAGGGTATACCAATATTATGCATATCTTATTCTGTAGGAGGTATGGGCCTCCTCAAAATTGATTACATGTATAGATCTGCAGTCGTAGGACTGAATACACATCTGCTGACTTCACCATATCCAAACATAGTGAAAGTCTTAAACATGAGGAGAATAAGTCTAGGATGACTTCCCTGATTAGTTTAGCAGAAGCATACTGGTGTTAAGCAGGAATGGAAATCAAACCAGAAGTAAATAAAAATCAGGCAACTGAATGTGCCAAAAAACAAAAGAAAGAATATAAGGAAAATGATCAGATGAGAATGCAAGAAATGGGTAAAAATGATAAATGTAGTGCTAAGTATAGAAAACTTCTGGAACAACATCATGTTGATCAGGATTTAATGTAGGTATGTTTAAGGAGAGGTGAATTTAAACCAAAATATGAAAGGTTAATATTGGTGGCCCAGGACAGTGAACTATGTACACACTGGTTTACAAGGTCCATTGAACATGTGGGAGAAACAAATAAATGCAGGTTCTGTAAAACAGAACTGTTAATACTCACACATCTTCGTTGCTGGTTGTGATATACTAATGGCAGGACTGTATACTGAAAGGCATAATAATGTGGCAAGACTTTTGCATTGGGGTTGTTCAAACATTACAATGTTGACGTAGCTGAGAAGCGTTTGAAACATGGGCCACAAAGCTTTTTAGAGAATGAGGAAGTTTATATCATATGGAGGCAGCCATTACTAACAATTCAAAAAATAGGTACAAGAAAACCAGATACAGGAGTAGTCCATGGAAAGAGCACACAACTAGCCCTGAAACTGCTATACCCACAAATTACATAGAGAGAGAGACAAAGTCATAAAATGCCAGGACTTGTAGACAGAAATGAAGGAGATGTGGAAGAAAGATAACCAGACTGATCCAATAGTAGTAATGGGTCTCATAAAAAGAATTTGCAGTCGTATTTAGATATATTACTATACATGTAGCTCTCTATGAATTGCAGAAGGAGGCAGTTCTGAGTACATTGAAGGTGCTGCGAAGAGCACTTTTTACTAGCATCAAAGACTGAAACAATTCTAATTTCACAAACTTTAATCGTATTTTGGCTTAAGAATGGGGTCCATTCCCATCAAGGTATTAGTAACCCAAAAGACTTGGAGAAATTAAACTGATATGTCCTGTGATAGGACCTCCTTGTTTTTTTTAAGCCAGTAGAAGCTGCATACTTTTGAACTTCAGTATTGTCACTGCTGTGGCGATATGCCACAGATTTCAGTAACTCATCTCCAGCAGATGTACTTACAGTTATTGCTCAAACCTTGCAGCTTTTATTTAATTTCAGTTTGCAAGTTCAGTATTTGCATGATTTGTCTTTTCTAAGTTATAACTATAACCAGCAATACCCAGGATCTCCTTTCCTTTCCTTTCTGTGATATGTTGGTATTATACACCTATGGAGCCAGGTGCACCATGCATAGCTTCCACCATAATGTTTACTTCATACTTTGTACCACTGGTTTTATATACTTTTGATGTTCTGGCATTAGATGAAGATGTTTATCCATATTCTGAACGTGATTTAATGGCCATGATGTTTTCACATCTGACACAGAGTTGCCCCTGTCATCCATCCACAACCCCTTTTCCAATTTATGCACATGGGGTTGGGGTGCCACTTCACTTCAACAATCACCATCATCTAGAGTCAGTGTTTATACCACTGGGTGGCTAGCTCTGTTGCTGTAGTTCATCCATACCACATACACACACAGCTGGGGCGAACTTAGAGTGTCTAATCCACCTGTTACATATCTTTGGGACACAGGGGGAAACCGGAGCACCCAGAGGAAACCCAAACGAACACAGGGAGGACATGCAGACTCCACACAGAAGGCATTCCAGCCAATAATAGAACCACTGAACCTCTTGCTGTGAGGCAACAACACTAACAGCTGCACCACTGTACCACCCATACAGTGTGCTACCCATGTCAACTTTGTTATATAAACCTGTAACGTTTGTTTTCTGGAGTTATCTGAATTCAGTTTATGGGCCTTTTGGAATCTGCCTGATGATTATATGGTCCTTGACAAATATGAAAACCATCACCACAATTGCCGTTACACCTCAAGGCATGGTAGCACAAAGCTGTGGTATGGAGGGAGTACTCTTCTTATATTTAAACCAAGTCTCTGTAATTTCACAAACCTAGATTTGCCCCAGATGGAAGAGAACCTCAAGATTTGACAATTTATTGTTGAGACATGTGGCATTGAGAAGAGCCACCTTAATGTGATCCAGTTTGCTCAATAAAAACACAAGGAAACCAATGTATATCCTGTTAAGTTTTACATAAAAACAGAAGTTATTATGGTCTATTAATACAGAGTTACTATTTTCTGTACATTATGCTCACACCTGCCAGACTGTTTCTAAAAAATGGCACTATGGGGCAGCAAAGGCTTCAACCCCTATGCGGAAGGTTTGGAGTAAGACGTGCTGGTCATCCTTGGTCAGGCAAAGTGGTCTGTCCATTAATCATCTAGTTAGACAAATCACAAATGTAGATGTTCCCATTTCTATAGCTCTGTTACAAAGTTATAGTTCTTATCCTACAGCAAAGTATGTCCATTATGTCTTTACTCAGGCTTCAGTTACCTACTAGAGCATACATTCTATGTGACCTGACAATGTTCTTTGTCCCTTTCGTTTTGTTTGACTTTGAGAATTAGTTGTATTCATTTTTTAAAATAAAGAGATGTAAGGTTGATGAGTATTTGATATTTTTCTGAATGTTTTGATATTCATTTTTTTCACAAGTGAATATTTGTCATATGGTACTGTATGGAAGCAACCACCTCTTTTGAGAACCTTTGCTGTTTTAATCACTACAAATCTACATCTCTGCATTTTTTTTTCAGCACTTCTCCACTATTTTTACATATGTCACATTCTTTGCTTCTGACTAGTGTGTGCAGAGCAGATGAAGTCATATCGCACAGTTATTTCCTGCTTTCATCTCTTACTACACCTCCTACTTTCCTTGTGTAGGTGACAGACAAAAATGAGTTGAGTTTGACAGCAGTCAATGACACCTGTATCATCTATTTTGCTGAAAACTCTTGTTTTTTCCAATTATTCTACTAACAGTAGTTGACTGGAGCACAAAGGTGTCTGAAAATGTTTTGAGATGAGCAGTTTCACTTTTCTGAAACTTAACTTGAGAGCACAATGCGCCAGGGTAATTATATATAATCGAACATCTGCTGCACATGTGAGACAGCTGGGTAACAAGGTTATTGCAAAACTATTCTGCAGAGCAGAAACATGACTTCCAGTTTGAGAAGCTTCTAAAGAATATACCAGTGTCCTTTAATGTGCATTTGACATTTCTGTAAATATTTTTTTAATAAAGAAGATTATAAAATATCAAATGTCTAGCAGAAAATAGAATTTCATATAGCAGATGGAAAGTCTGTTTGGAATGTGAGAAAATATATTTATCGATTATTTGATTTCCATGTAGGTTATTATATCAAATATTTATATTACTGAACAGAATATGAATATATTTGGGGATTATGTGGCTTAAATGCTTGAATTCAGCTGATTTCATTACATATTTCTGCTTAATAAAAATACAAGGAAACCAAGATATATCTTGTTAATCTTTGCATAAAAACATAAGTTATTATGGTTTATTAATACAGAGTTACTATTTTCTGTACATTGTGCTAACAAGTGATACTGGCTATGACAGGAGCATTTATCAGGTTGCTTAGCTGCTAAAAAGGTGTGTTTAGCCTTTATTAATTTGCACACATTCTATGTTTAAGAAACTTGAATTATTCATGACAGTAGGTGTTCATATGACTTGCTTGCAGAGACTGCTTAAAGTAGTTAATTTTAAACCAAAGATAGCTGAGCTGTTACCATTACAACATTTTGCTTACTGTAAAATGGTTCATACCATTGATCTTCTGTTATTTCAGCAATAAAATGAGAATGCCTGTCAAATGTTTGCCCTCATGAGTATCCAAGTGGATAAAAAATGGTTAATGGCAAGACTGGATTTTTGCAGTATTTGGGATGATTTTATATTCAGTTCACTTCAGAACTTGGAAATAACTGTTATGACTATTTCTGTAGAGCCCAGGACAGGGCCAGTATAGCCAATTTTAATACAGGAATATTCTATGGTCATTGGTTCTGATGAAAAGGGTACCATGTTTCTAGAAAAGAGCTATTTGGAGCTTGTATGTTATAGGTCATTTGTCTTATTTGACAATGCAGAGAGGCTGACAGGTTACCTACATGAATGTTTTATAGGGTCATCTATTCTTCATATGTGCTTTAGCTGTTGTTGTAAGCCTCTTTTGTTCAGTATAACCTTTAATTCTTGCATGTTTTTTAGTTCATTTAAAAATAATATTCTACGGCCTTAAATGAAAGAATAAGTCTTTCATATTGTCTGGTTTTCTTTTACTTTACAATGAAATTAAAATTTAGGTTATCATTCTAGAAAAGCAAAGCATTTTATTCTCCCTTCCTATTCTCTTTGTTGTTAGTTAACTATAATTAAGCTTGCTTGATCTTGCACAAGAAGTCACAGTTTACCCTATTTATGGAACCTTCAGTATGTAGGCCAGCTCCCGGCTTATTAGTAGTTACTTAGTCAATGGTGATTGGACATTCTTTACTGTTTATAAATCTTAAACCTTAGTCCTGCAATATCTGAGATGTAGTGAGGATAAGTGCTCACCAGTAAGGGGTGAGGTTAGCATAATGGTTAAGGTCTTCACCTCATACATGCAAGACACCGAGTTTGATTCTAACCTCTGGTTATTAGCCAAGCTTGTAATGGTCTGCAAGATAATAGTCTATGAAGTATTGGATTCCATTCTTTAATTATCATGGCGAATTTGGGAGGATATATTTAACTTATGCTCACTATATACTTATTACAATACTTTTCAGATTGCACTGAAATGCTTTCCATATTGTTTCACTGATGCATTTTTTGGTATCACATGTCAACTAAGAGCAAATGTCCTTTGCACTAATATTGGATCTTGTCCAAAGACAGATATAAGGCCATTTTACTTCTGAAATGAAGCATATTCCATTGTCTTGTGGGTGGAAACAATGTATGTTTTAAGTTATGGCCATTAGCTGCACATACCATAAAGGTACTGTGAAATTTCAAGCAGTGAAAACACCAATTTTCTCACAGAACACAATATTTATGTTAGTATAATGCAAACTAGTCTACTGTATATGTCAAAATCCATCCAAAATGGAAAAGATAAACAAGATACTTTATTTTATTTATACTTACAGTAAAACACACAGCTCAGCCACATAGTATCTTTTTCATTGCTGAATGTGTTAAGAAATTGCACCATCTGGTTAACTTGTTTCAGACATAAAACCTCTTTTAGAAGAAATTATTTTTTCCAGATCAAATGAACAAAAATAACACAGTCAAGGGGGTTAGGGTGGACAAGGATAACAAACTACAGTAGTTGCAACTCAAACGTCTTCTAGTGACAGTTCCCAGACTCTGTTCCGGGATCTCCATATTTCTATTACCTGGACATCCACCGGCAATGAACTGACCTTTTACTATACTCCCATCTCACAGCCAACTAATTTGGCCTTGATAATTTTTTTCCAGCAACAGTAATCTACAAAAGTATTGCAGACACTTCTGGATTCTTCCAAACAACTTCAGCTATATTAAAGATCTGCTGGCCATATAAAGGTACACAGGATAACAGCTGACCTTATACACCTGAAAGTCTAGGTATGTATGTTTAAAGGGATAAATCCTCACTACTTTGTTTTGGTGGGTTCTGCCATGTAAAAACTACTTTCTTGGACAAATGCTCTAACAATCCTAATGTTATTGCTGACTTATCTAAATGGCAGCATCCTGGCCTATTTTCCTTATCTGCTGGACACTCAGCAGCTGTAGCTACTAAGCCTGAGCAGCACATGCTCAAGAATGATTACTGAGCCTGAGCAGCACATGCCCAAGAATGATTACTGAGTCTGAGCAGCACATGTCCAAGAATGACTACTGAGCCTGAGCAGCACATGCACAAAATTGACTACTCAGCCTGAGCAGCAGATGCTCAAGAATGACTACTGAGCCTGAGCAGCACATGCCCAAGAATGACTTCTGTACCTGAGCAGCACATGCCCAAGAATGACTACTGTGCCTGAGCAGTACATGCCCAAGAATGAGTACTGAGCCTGAGCAGCACATACACAAGATTGACTACTCAGCCTGAGCAGCAGATGCCCAAGAATGACTACTCAGCCTGAGCAGCAGATGCCCAAGAATGACTACTGAGCCTGAGCAGCACATGCCCAAGATTGACTACTGAGCCTGAGCAGAACATGTCCAAGAATAACTACTGAGCCTGAGCAGCACATGTCCAAGAATGACAACTGGGCCAGAGCAGCACATGCCCAAGAATGACTACTGTGCCTGAGCAGTACATGCCCAAGAATGAGTACTGAGCCTGAGCAGAACATGCTCAAGAATGACTACTGAGCCTGAGCAGCACATGCCCAAGAATGACTACTGAGCCTGAGCAGCACATGCCCAAGAATGACTACTGAGCCTGAGCAGCACATGCTCAAGAATGACTACTGAGCCTGAGCAGCACATGTCCAAGAATGATTACTGAGCCTGAGCTGATCATGCCCAAGAATGAGGACGGAGCCTGAGCAGCACATGCCCAAGAATGAGTACGGAGACTGAGCAGCACAGGTCCAAGAATAACTACTGAGCCTGAGCAGCACATGTCCAAGAATGACTACTGAGCCTGAGCAGCACAGGTCCAAGAATGACTACTAAGCCTGAGCAGCACATGTCCAAGAATGACTACAGAACCTGAGCAGTACATGTCCAAGAATGAATAATGAGCCTGAGCAGCACATGCCCAGGAATGATTACTGTGCCTGAGCAGCATATGCCTAAGAATGACTACTCAGCCTGAGCAGCACATCCAAGAATAACTACTGAGCCTATGCAACACATGCCCAAGAATGACTACTGAGCCCAAACAGCACATGCCCATGAATGATTACTGAGCCTGAGCAGCACATGTCCAAGATTGATTACTGAGCCTGAGCAGCACATACCCAAGAATGATTACTGAGCTTGAGCAGCACATGCTCAAGAATGTTTACACAGCCTGAGCAGCACATGCCCAAGAATGACTATTGATCCTGAGCAGAACATGCCCAAGAATGACTACTGAACTTAAGCAGCACATGCCCAGGAATGAGTAGTGAGCCTGAGCAGCACATGCCCAAGAATGACTACTGAGCCTGAGCACCACATGCTCAAGAATGAGTACTGAGCCTGAGCAGCACATGCACAAGTTTGACTACTAACCCTGAGTAGCAGATGCCCAAGAATGACTTCTGTGCCTGAGCAGCACATGCCCAAGAATGAGTACTGAGCTTGAGCAGCACATGACCAAGATTGACTACTGAGCCTCACCAGCACATGTCCAAGAATGACTACTGAGCCTGAGCAGCACATGCCCAAGATTGACTACTGAGCCTGAGCAGAACACGCCCAAGAATGACTACTGACCCTGAGCAGCACATGCCCAAGAATGACAACTGTGACTGAGCAGCACATGCCCAAGAATGACTACTGTGCCTGAGCAGTACATGCCCAAGAATGAGTACTGAGCCTGAGAACATGCTCAAGGATGACTACTGAGCCTGAGCAGCACATGCCCAAGAATGACTACTGAGCCTGAGCAGCACATGCCCAAGAATGACTACTGAGCCTGAGCAACACATGCTCAAGAATGACTACTGAGCCTGAGCAGCACATGTCCAAGAATGATTACTGAGCCTGAGCTAATCATGCTCAAGAATGAGGACGGAGCCTGAGCAGCACATGCCCAAGAATGAGTACGGAGACTGAGCAGCCCATGTCCAAGAATGACTACTGTGTCTGAGCAGCACATGCCCAAGAATGACTACTGAGCCTGAGCAGCACATGTCCAAGAATGACTACTGAGTCTGAGCATCACATGTCCAAGAATGACTACTGAGCCTGAGCAGCACATGCACAAGATTGACTACTCAGCCTGAGCAGCAGATGCCCAAGTATGACTACTGAGCCTGAGCAGCACATGCCCAAGAATGACTTCTGTGCCTGAGCAGCACATGCCCAAGAATGAGTACTGAGGCTGTGCAGCACATGACCAAGATTGACTACTGAGCCTGAGCAGAACATGCCCAAGAATGACTACTGAGCATGAGAAGCACATGTCCAAGAATGACTACTGAGCCTGAGAAGCACATGTCCAAGAATGACTACTGAGCCTGAGCAGCACATGTCAAAGAATGACAACTGAGCCTGAGCAGCACATGCCCAAGATTGACTACTGAGCCTGAGCAGAACATGCCCAAGAATGACTACTGAGCCTGAGCAGCACATGTCCAAGAATGACTACTGAGCCTGAGCAGCACATGTCAAAGAATGACAACTGAGCCTGAGCAGCACATGCCCAAGATTGACTACTGAGCCTGAGCAGAACATGCCCAAGAATGACTACTGAGCCTGAGCAGCACATGCCCATGAATGACAAATGTGCCTGAGCAGCACATGCCCAAGAATGACTACTGTGCCTGAGCAGTACATGCCCAAGAATGACTACTGAGCCTGAGCACCACATGCTCAAGAATGACTACTGAGCCTGAGCACCACATGCACAAGAATGACTACTGAGCCTGAGCACCACATGCCCAAGAATGACTACTGAGCCTCAGCAGCACATGTCCAAGAATGACAACTGAGCCTGAGCAGCACATGCCCAAGATTGACTACTGAGCCTGAGCAGAACATGCCCAAGAATGACTACTGAGCCTGAGCAGCACATGCCCAAGAATGACAACTGTGCCTGAGCAGCACATGCCCAAGAATGAGTACTGAGCCTGAGCAGCACATGCCCAAGAATAACTACTGAGCCTGAGCAGCACATGCCTAAGAATGACTACTGAGCCTGAGCAGCACATGCCCAAGAATGACTACTGAGCCTGAGCAGCACATGCCCAAGAATGACTACTGAGCCTGAGCAGCACATGTCCAAGAATGATTACTAAGCCTGAGCTGATCATGCCCAAGAATGAGGACGGAGCCTGAGCAGCACATGCCCAAGAATGACTACTGAGCCTGAGCAGTACATGTCCAAGAATGACTACTGAGCTTGAGCAGCACAGGTCCAAGAATGACTACTGAGCCTGAGCAGTACATGTCCAAGAATGACTACTGAACCTGAGCAGTACATGTCCAAGAATGAATAATGAGCCTGAGCAGCACAAGCCCAAGAATGATTACTGAGCTTGAGCAGCACATGCTCAAGAATGTTTACACAGCCTAAGCAGCACATGCCCAAGAATGTCTATTGATCCTGAGCAGCACATGCCCAAGAATGACTACTGAGCCTAAGCAGCACATGCCCAAGAATGAGTAGTGAGCCTGAGAAGCACATGCCCAAGAATGACTACTGAGCCTGAGCACCACATGCTCAAGAATGACTACTGAGCCTGAGCACCACATGCGCAAGAATGACTACTAAGCCTGAGCACCACATGCCCAAGAATGACTACTGAGCCTCAGCAGCATATGCCCAAGAATGACGACTGAGCCTGAGCAGCATATGCCCAAGAATGACTACTGAGCCTGAGCAGCACATGTCCAAGAATGATTACTGAGCCTGAGCAGCACATGCCCAAGAATGATTACTGAGCCTGAGCAGCACATGCCCAAGAATGACTACTGAGCCTCACCAGCACATGTCCAAGAATGACTACTGAGCCTGAAAAGCATATGTCCAAGAATGACTACTGTGCCTGAGCAGCCATGCCCAAGAATGACCACTGTGCCTGAGCAGCACATGCCCAAGAATGACTGCTGAGCCTGAGCAACACATGCCCAAGAATGACTACTGTGCCTTAGCAGCACATGCCCAAGAATGACTACTGAGCCTCACCAGCACATGTCCAAGAATGGCTACTGAGCCTGAGAAGCGTATGTCCAAGAATGACTACTGTGCCTGAGCAGCACATGCCCAAAAATGACTACTGAGCCTGAGCACCACATGCCAAAGAATGACTACTGATCCTGAGCAACACATGCCCAAAAATGACTACTGAGCCTGAGCACCACATGCCAAAGAATGACTACTGAGCCTGAGCAGCACATGCTCAAGAATGACTACTGAGCCTGAGCACCACATGCCAAAGAATGACTACTAAGCCTGAGCAGCACATGCTCAAGAATGACTACTGAGGCTGAGTAGCACATGCCCAAGAATGACTACTGAGCCTGAGCAGCCCATGCCCAAGGATGACTACTGAGCCTGAGCAGCACATGCCCAGGAATGAGTATGGAGCCTGAGCTGATCATGCCCATGAATGAGTATGGAGCCTGACCAGCACATGCCCAAGAATGAGTACGAAGCCTAAGCAGCACATGTCCAAGAATGACTACTGAGCCTGAGCAGCACATGTCCAAGAATGACTACTGAACCTGAGCAGCACATGTCCAAGAATGACTAATGAGCCTGAGCAGCACATGCCAAAGAAAGACTACTCAGCCTGAGCAGCACATGCCCAAGAATGACTACTTAGGCTGAGCAGCACATGCCCAGGAATGATTACTGAGCCTAAGCAGCACATGCCCAAGAATGATTCCTGAGCCTGAGCAGGACATGCCCAAGAATGATTACTGAGACTAAGCAGCACATGCCAAAGAATTATTACTGAGCCTGAGCAGCACATGGCCAAGAATGATTACTGAGCCCGAGCAGCATATGCCCAAGAATGACTACTGAGCCTGAGCAGCACATGCCCAAGAATGACTACTGTGCCTGAGCAGCACATGCCCAAGAATAAGTACTGAGCCTGAGCAGCACATGCCCAAGAATCATTACTGAGCCTGAGCAGTACATGCCCAAAACTGACATGAAACTTTGGTAGTCACTACCTAAGCTGTAGACATTCATTAATCATGTTAATGTTTGGTTTACTATCCTACTGCCATTATTTAAATCAAGGGAAAGCAAAGGGGTAAATATTAAAATTATTCAAAGACACTAATAGTTCATTACATGATATAGAGTTTTGAAACCCTTAGATAAATTTAACAATAGTTACTGATAGGCCATCGCCTAATGCATTTATTGTATTTTCATAACAAATCTAACAGAAAAATTGCAGGACCTGCTTTTAGTAAAGCTGTTTTTTTTTTTTACTGATACTATAAGGTATGGACGATGTAGAGGTGGGTAAACAGCACTTGAGTAAAACATTTCCTTAGACAGCCCAGTCTATAAACCGGAAAGATAGTCTGGCAGTTGGTATAGTGAGTTAAGGTTATAAGCCCTCATCTGCTTACTCCGTCATCTTGAGCAAGTCACTTAAGGAGACGGTGCTTGGAGGCAGCTGTGAATTTGGTCTAAGTTCCTCTACTGTCTCTCGAATTTTACGCTTAGAGACTACCAATGAAAATATAATTTGTCATGTCCAACATATGTAATACTGAAATGAGTGTAGAAAAAAAGAGCATCAGTATACCAGTAAATTTGTGTAAAAGTAGCATGGGGGTTACATTTTACTACTGTTCTTCCTAATCTTTTAAAGGCTCTACATGACAATTCAGTATTTAAAGTGGAACCCTCATTTTGTAAGGATAAAGGAAGACCTCAAATTTGTACTTGCTGAAAATGAGATTTACTTATTTTCTTATATCTACCACTACTGCTCTTAACATCCTTAATAAAATTGCCAGCATCCTTAAGGAAAATATTTTTTTTTGTTTGGCATGCACATATTGCTGTGTGAGTAAAAGTTTTCATTAATAACAGTATTTATAACCCCTTGTTTTAGTTTAGACTGTCCTTGTATGTATAATTTCATTTGCTGATTGCATTGTATCTTCAAATACTACATTTCATTCTGGTTTAATCTAGCTGCCGACCAGTAAGACCAAGCTATATGTAAATTAAACATTGATGATTTCAGGCGACTTTAATGTCAACTAAATAATTCAAAATTATTCTATTGTTGACTATACCAGCCTGTTAGGTAATGTTTTTTTCATCCACAAGGTTTTCTTGTTCTAGTTACTGTTCATTGTTGGATTGGATTTTAGTATATGAGGGGCTCATCTTTATTGGTCATTTCCCTGTAACAACACCTTTCAGTCTCCCATAAAATCATACTCAGAGGAGTTAGCAAACATTAAGATATCTTTATGCTACGTTAAGTGAGGGAAATGGAAACAGTTGATCTGCTGTGGTGACCCCTAACGGGAGCAGCCGAAAGAAGAAGAAGACTTTAAGTGAAGGAGTATGATGTGACCTTTGAGGTGGGGTGGACTGGAGTGAATTTTGTGTAAAAAGAGACATAGAAAGCGGGATGTCTTAAAGCAGAGTGCAACAGCAACTACGGATATGTTTTCCCCTCTACAGAATGTTTATAAAATGGAAAATAATGTAGCACTGTTTGATTTCGAGTTAAGGGAACTTTCCAAAATCAAAAATGGGGTAAATTGTGACATTACTAAATATAGGTATGATGAAAACATATCTCAAAAATAAGTGAAAATTGTGTAAACAAAAATGTTGGAGAAAAGCAGACTTATTGTAAGGAAAAAAATGCTAATGCAGAGGGTGACAGTTCTTTTACTGAGTATTATAATAAATGAGAGGAACTGTGACGCTTACTTCCTGGTAAAATAGAATAGAAAATGAACAGAATATAGCACAGAATAAAATTTTATGATGTTTATGTAAATGTTTTAATAATTACCCAAGCTGTTAGACTGATTCTTGCCTTTAGGGTCTATATTACAAGATCGAAGCTTAGTTAATCAAATAACTAAAGCTCGATCTTGTAATAGCAAAACCGTAAAATGTTGAACGGCTGATTCAACCCAGGGAAGTGCTTCCTTTGGCCATTATGTGGATTATGCCCTTTTCTCCAAACTGGAGTGATCTTGGAGTTGGTATATTTAGTTGGGAGGGCATAGCCCCCCACATTGGGGGCTGTGGGAGGCAAACCCCCCACTTGATTTTGGGTCTATAAAGCTTTTTTTTTTTTTTTTTGATATGGCCTAGGGAAGCGTTTGCCTTGGTTGAAACGGCCATTTTACGGTTTCGATATTACAAGATCGAGCTTTAGTTATTGGATTAACTAAAGCTTTGATGTTGTAATATAGATGCTGGATTTATATAAATATACCATGTGAAGCTTTTCTTTTTCATAGGTTCATAGGTTCATAGGGAGGTGCTAGGCTTTTGGCCCTAGGGCCTATATAAGCCTAGCCAAAGGTACCCTGGCTTTCGCCACCCAAGAAAATTATTTTCCTTTGCCACTGTCGAGCAGAGCCACAGAAGTGATCCCCGGGGTGAATTTCATATCTCCCATCCAATCATCAAGATTTTTCTTGAAGAGTGCTAATGAGGAGCTTTGTTTGATATAGATAGGTAGTTTGTTCCAGAGTATGGGAAGTCTCTGGGACAGGAATCTATCCCTCCAGCATGTTCTGTTTCTTGTGGTGACGAGGTTTAGGTCCCGAGAGCGTGTAGCTCATAGGGATTGGGATTTCCTTAAGTGGAGCATGTCTAAAAGCTCTGGGTTTGACATAGCTTTGTGTGTTAGGCAGAGATCGCCTCTGAGTAAGCGATATGCAATGGAGTAAAGCTGTAGTTTTTTGAGACGGTCTGCATGGGGCATCTCTTTGATGCCGGTAATCCTCTTTGTGAGGTATTTCTGTGGCCTTTCCAGTTGTTGTACATGTCTTGTGAGGTACATACCAAAAGGGGCATTGTACTCTATAATGGGTCTAATGAGTGACGAGTAGAGGGGAACAATGACCTCTTTTTTCCTGGATGAGAAACCTTTTGTGATGAGGTGTGCCACATAGAAGGATTTCCTGACTACTGTGGCGATGTGATTATCAAAGGAGAGACTACTGTCCACCTGTGTCCCAAGGTCTCTTATCACACGTTTGGTGTTAAGTAGACTACCACCTATGTGGTAGTTCATGGGTACTGAGTTTTTACCAAAAGGAATGACAATGCACTTTTGGCATTGAGCTTGAGGCCATGGCTTTGACACCAGGCATCTGTCTCAGCAAGGCCCTTTTGTAGGATGTCCACATCTTTTGGAGTTTTGATTATGGCTCCTAGTTTGCAGTCATCTGCGAACTTCGTTAGCCAAAGACCTTCTGTGTTGGCCTGTACTTCAGAGAAGTAGATACCAAACAGGAGAGGACCCAGGACTGAACCCTGTGGTACTCCACTTGTCACTGGTCTGAAGCTGGATTTGGAGTCTGCTACTTTCACAGTGTGGGTTCTGTCAGTGAGCCGGTTGGCAACCCATCTTGTGACATAGGGATTTATACCTAGTTTATCTATAACTCCAGAGTGGGGGATGGTGTCAAAAGCCTTGGCGAGATCTAGATAGGCTGTGTGAACCACCTTACCCTCATCTACGGCTTTGGTGACTGCTTCAAAGAAGTCTATCAGGTTTTGGAGACATGATCTGCCTTTTACAAACCCAAACTGGGTGGGGTCCTGAGTTTGGAGATTACCAATGTCATTTTTATAAGTTCCATGATGATACGCTCCATAGCCTTGCAGACCAGGCTCGTTAGGCTAATGGGGCGGTAGTTTCTGGGGTCTGTGTTGGCTCCCCCTTTGTGGAGTGGAATAACTGGTCGCTGTGCGCCATTCAGTGGGCACATAGCCTGAGGTGAGGCTATGATTGAACATGGTACTTAGGTGGGGTGCCAGTTCGTTCTGTAGTTCATGTAGAACACAGCCTGGGATGTCGTCAGGTCCCATGGATGCTGTGTTCTTGGCTTTGGATAGTGTGTTTTTTACCTGTGCAGCTGTGATTACAGGAACTTTGCATTCTTCTGGTATAGAGGTGGGCCCTTTAGGGGATGACAGAGGGGTAAAGTTAGCACTGAACCTATCTGCCAGGATGTTGGCAATATCCGTTGGTTCTGTATATTTAGTGCCATTGTGCTGTAACTCAGAGCAGATATGAGTGTTGCCATTGAGATTCTTGACATAGCTATAGAATGCATTGTGGTTGTCTTTAGAGTCATTGGCGATTTTGTTTTCATAACTAGCTTTGGAGGATTTTATGAGGGATCTCAGCTTCTTACTGAAGCTGACCAGGGAGTTTCTCCAATTATGGGATTTTACTCTTTTTTGCAACAGTTTCTTTCTTCTGTTGTAGAGTTTGTTTATGGCAGGGGACCACCAGATTGGCTTCCTTTTTTTCGAGGATTTTATCTTGGTTCTGTTAGGGATTGCACGATCCATGCACTCATGTAAGCGCTTATGAAGTGCATTTGTGTAGGATTCAGCAGTCATACCTCTATTGTCCGTCAGCATGGGTGTTTTGAAGTTTGCCACTTCTGTCTTAAGAAGCGTGAAGTTGGCTTTGGAGAAATTTTTTAATGTGGTTTCCCTAATGGGGATGTGGATGTCTAGGGTGATTAGCTTATGGTCGGATCTGCCCAACAAGGAATTGACCTCTGGTGTGGAGCACCGGTTGCCCATGTTGGTAATAACCAGGTCTAGGATATTCCTGCCCCTGGTGGGGGTGTGGATAAGTTGATCCATGGCATTGGAATTTATGAATTCCAAAAAACGTTAAGCACAAGAGTTGGTACATGAGTAGTTTTCCCAGTTAATGGTAGGGTAGTTGAAATTGCCCATTATTAGGGTGTTAGGTTGTACCCTAATATTTTCCAGTGTATTAAGAAATGAGCAGTGGGAATCCTGGGACATGGTGGGGGAATCTGTAGCAAGCTACAATTTAGATTGCGGTCTTTCCCAGAGTTAGTTGCACTTGGATAATCTCGGATGCATTATGCTGAGCAACTAGCATGGAGGTGTGGATATCCTTAATGAATATGGACACACCTCCGCCTTTAGTGTTTCGGTCCAGGTTAGGTGGCCGAAAGGTGTGGTATGAATTATAGCCTGGTAATGCAGAGGTACTCTCTGGAGCCTTGAACCAGGTCTCTGCCACTGCACAGATGTCGATGTTCTCCATTTTAAGGAGTGCCTTGAGAGAGTGCATTTTGAGGTTTAGACTTCTAGCATTGAGTAGCAATACCCTCAGATTCTTCTTGCCTGTACCTGTTAGGGTGGTGAATGGTAAATTTGTCATTTGAACCTTGCCTAAAAAGGCACTATAGGGGTGGCTAGAGCCTTAGCCAGTATCCGGAATCCCAGGGGCGACAGGTGCAGGCCATCTCTAGCAAAGCATCGTGGCTTGTCGATCATGTCTTCCCAGGCAGACGGATACTGGATCCCCTTAGAATGACACCAGAAGCTTAGCCAATTGTTGAAGTCAATCATTTCGTCCTTGTACTGTGGTATCATTCTGGGTGATGGCAGGATGCTACTCAGGGCTAGGGTCATACCTGCCTGGGCTACAAGATCGGACAGCTCCTCCATGTCCCTTTTCATGTAGTCCAAGGAGGTACGTCTCAGGTCATTCACACCAACATGGACAATAACAGAGACATATTTGTACTTGTTGTGGAGTGACCTGAGTGCATGCATTATGTGGCGGATCCTGGCACCCGACAGGAAGCTGCCCGTAACTTTCTCCTTGTTTAGCCTGGTGAGTTGAACATCAGTGTGTCTGACTATAGAGTCACCTATAACTAGAGTGTTGGGTATGTTGTTATGCCTTATGGGCTGTGGTTGAGTGGCACACTGAGTTTGTGGGCTATGTGTCATTTGGGTTGTGTTGGAGGTTGGAGGTTGCTTGTGTTTCTGCTTTGGAGGTCCCTGTTGCTTGGGCAGGTTTTTACTGAGAGCCTCCGCGAATGTAGGTGTGTGTTTTGGTGGTGTAGGTTTTGAGGGGCTATGTGCTGAGTGTGGTGTGGTGCAAGTGTTTACCTTCTCCTCTTGACTGTCTAGTCCAGTCTTGGGTGAAGAGAGCTTTGCTTCCAGTTTGGCAATATAAGTGCATCTCTCACAGGTTGTAGTGTTGGGTGGTAGGAGGAGAGGGTTGTCTGTGTACATGAGGCAATTACTGCATTGCCCCAAGATGCCCAGATTCATCAGGTAGACAGGAGAAAACACTGGGGGCTGACCCTTAGACATGCCTGGATAGGTGCTTATTTGGTAAGTACTAGAAACTGTTTTCCTGTAGACAGTGAGGAAAGTTGAGTGCTGTAGTAATTTGTAGTTTATTTGGTGCTTACAATAAGTTCTGAACAAGTGCTGAAACAAAAAACTGGCTAGTTCTAAGAAACAAAATTAAGCTGGAAGGCTTCCCTCCAACACAGAAAGGCTTGGGGGCTTAGAAGCCTACAAATAGTCCTTGACACAGCAAATCTGTATCCAGGCTAGACTACCCACAAGAAAGGCAGGAAACAAGCTTAGAAAAAGTTTTTTTTTTTTTTTTTTTTTAGTGGAAAGTGAGGAAGGAGTAGCAGAAACTAAGCTGATTGGCCTTCTCAAATGTTCTCCCTGTACTGGGTAGAATGAGGTAATGACACTAAACTGGGAGGAGGGTCCCAGATCAAATTTACACTAGTGGTGGGCAACTGCAAAGCCACCAACTATAAAAACATTATACCAACGGGAGGAGGAGGGTGGGAAACAAACTGAGAAATGTTTCTCACAGTTGAAAAGCAGCAGTGAGCCTATAAATGAAAGTTTTAAACAGCTAAAGGAGCCTCTAGAAAAAAGAGTTTAACTGCAACAAGTTATCAGAAACAAACAACCCAACAGATGCTTAATAAAAGTGGACAATTTCCAGTTAATACCTCACACACAGTGAAACTAGCTAGAAAAATACACAGTACACAAAGTGCTATAAAATGACAAAGAAATAAAGAACAAGATAAGCAAAAAACAGTATACTTAATTTTATATATTATAGTTCCGAGTTTGCTCAGTGTCCTTTCTTCGATTAGCTCAGTGTGAAATGGCAGAAACACTCACAACTTAACTTCTTAGGTAACAGAAAGTTGAAACCTGAGACAGCTTTTAAGAAAGAAATCTCAAAAGAATCAATAAGGTGCTTAGTCTAAGCTGTAGTCCAGGTGACCTCAGTCAGCCAATGACCTCAAACAATTCTCTCTCACTGAAATGCCTGATGGCTTTGGCTAAACCAAGATGTCCCTGAATATGTGCTCAGATACACAGCCTCCACAAACACTACGCCCAAATACAAGCCTGAATATGGAAATGCTACAAATATCCCCACTAATTAGATTATCCCCACTACTTATCATTGTTTATGATATACAGGTTTGTCAGGCAATAAAGATTATTCAGACGAGACCACCTGTTTTTTTGGATGATGTTGATAAAAGGTTTCTGTAATTAGGCTCTAATTTTTTTAACCTAGCCCAGTCTTCAGCTTTTCATTTCTCTTCTGTTCTGAACACATTTTCCAGGCTATCTTGAATTGGAAGGGGCTTTTCTGCACTCTAGTGAGAGGATTGTGCCAATAGGAAACTGTGTAGTGAAAGGTGTTTAGTATAGGGCTTGGAGTAAGCATCCTCATTGGTCCTGTTAAAACTTTTTAAAATTCTTTTCAAGTTTTTAGCTTCTGGTATTTAAGTCCTGCATTTGAGCAGGTTTCTACTCTTTTGTACCTAGCTGAACTGAGATGGGCTTCCAGCCACAGCTCTGAGCTGATGATGCCTAGCGGCTTCTGAGCATCCCAAAAACCAAAAGTTGCCTGTTTTTTTGCTTATTTATACTATTTACTACACTTTCTTTATTGTCTGCCTCCTACTTTTATACTGCATTTATATACTGTGTACTAAGCTACACTGTTGTACTACAACTGTCTGCCTTACTTTGTCTGTTAAATCAATTTTTATTGCTGTTTTCTCTGTTTGAAAAGCTCTTTTTGCTATTTTAACTGTTTGGTATGTATTTGCTGGTATTTTTTGCTGTTGAAAAAGCAATCTGTACTGCTTGTTCTGGTTTTTCTGCCAAGCAGTATTAAAATAATTGACTTGTTGGCTGTTTAAAACATTATTTAGGAGTCTCCTTGCTGATTTTCTGCTGTTTTAAATGTTTTTTTTGTGTCTCACTGCTATTTTTCTGCTGTGTTAAACATTCTCTAGTGATTCCCGCTAAAACTAAGGTAGTTAGTACCTGTATCTGGATCTGTTTGTAGTAGCTGTTTGTTCTAAGCACGTTTCCCAGGCCATCCTGGATTGGAAGAGGCCTTTCTACACTCTAGTGAGAGGATTGTGCTGATTGGAACCTGTCTAGTGAAGGGTGGCTGGTCTAGAGCTTCGAGTAAGCATCCTCAATGGTCCTTTTCAACATTTTTAAATTTTTTTCAGGTTTCTAGCTTCTGGTATTTAAGCCCTGCATTTGAGCACGTTTCTGCTGGTTTTCACATTGCGCAGCACCTCGCACTGCCACGTAGTTGTGCACCATAGCCGGACAGATTACCTGGCACCTATAGGCTTTCAACTGCTGTCAAATTTTCTTGCATTCCCCATAGTGCCTTTTTAGGCAAGGTCTCGAAAACAAACTTATTGTCTTGAAATTTGCCAGTCATAACAAAATAATGGTCATGCTGCTAAACGCTAGGAGCTTAAACCAAAAACAGTACACCCTAGAACCACTTCTATCACTGGAAGATGTAGATGTCTGTGCAGTCGCAGAAACCTGGTTCAAGGCATCAGACAGTACCACAGCCTTGTAAGGCTACAAGGCTACAATGCCTTCCACAATGTCTGACCTCAAAATGAACATGTGAGAACCAAAGGAGGTGCTATTTCTATCTATATTAGAGATAAATTCACCTCCCATCTAGTTAGACTTGGAGTTACTCCAAGTTTTGGTTACGGTGGTTAAGACTCCCATTCAAGTCATAGCCAGTTGTAGATCCCCCTCCATTAGTAATGATGCACACAAAGCCTAATTGACCAAACTGGAGACAATTTCAATATTACTGAACACACTGGTTATGAGGGATTTCAATTATCCCACCATCAAGTGGAAAACCTACTCTAGCCCTAACTCATTTGCGCAAAAATTCCTTGACTTTATTAACTCAAATGCCCTGAAACAAATTGTTCATTCTGTGACAAGAGGAACAAACATAATAGATCTGGTCCTCACTATCATGTTAAACAGATGCACTGCCATAACTGTTGGGCCCTCATTAGTTAAATCTGACTTCAGATCAGTCACCTTCAAGCTAGTACTAACACCAGAACTCACAATAAAAGAAATCAGACTAAAAAACTTCACCAAGGCAAACTTTACCCTCTTTTTTAATTTCTCCAAGTCTTTTGGGTTTCTAATACCATGACAGGAATGGACCCCATTCCCAAGTCAAAGTATGATTAAAGTTCATGAAATTGGTATTATTTCAATCTTTGATGTCAGCCAAAAGTGCTCTTCGGAGCACCCGCAATGTGCCCAGTAATGACTCCTCCTGCAATTTGTACGGAGTTACATGATTGGTAACATATCTAAATATGATTGTAGAGTCTTTTTTATAAGACCCGTTGCTCCTACTACTATTGGAACTGTCTGGGTATCTTTCTTCCACATTGCTCTCGTTTCTGCCTACAGATCCTGATATTTTTTTACTTTGTGTCTCTCTGTAAGCAAGACACTGTAGTCACTGAGTGTGGCGATTTCAATGATCAATGCTACGCTTGTCTTCTTTTCCTGAACCACTATATCCGGTTTTCTAGCATCTGTCTTTTAAACTGTTAGTAATGGGTGGTCCCATGTGATATAAACTTCATCATTTTTTATGATGCTTTGTGGCTTATGTTTCCAGTGTTTTTCAGCCACTCCAATACCATAATGTTTGCACAATCCCCAGTGCAACAATCTTGCCACATTATTATGCCTTTCAGTATACTGCGCTTCTGCCATTAGTATGTTGCAGCCTGCAACAAGGCGTGCAACTGTTTCCAGTTTGGTTTTACAAAACCTGCATTTGTCTGTTTCTCCCACATGTTCAACGGACTTTGTAAACCAACGTGTATGTAGCCCACTATCTTGGGCTGCCAGTATTAACCTTTCATTTCTTGGTTTGAATTTGCCTATCCTTAACCATTCCAGTGTTCATTCCTGATCAACATGGGGTACTTCCAGATGTTTTCTTTACTTGCAACTATATTTATGCTTTTTCCACATTTCTTGCCTTCTCATCTCGTCCTTCACCTTATATTCCTTCTTTTGTTTTTTGGCACATTCAGTTGCTGCCTGATTTTTATCTACTTCTGGTGTGATTTTCAGTCCTCCTTGACGTCAATATGCTTCTGCTAAATTAAGCAGAGAAGTCTTCTTAGATTTATTATCCTCATGTTTCAAAACTTTCACTACGTTTGGGTCTTGTGAGGCCAGCAGATTTGTGTAGAGCACCACAATTGCAGACCTATACATATAATCAGTTTCAAGGAGGCCCATCCCTCCGTCAGAATGGGGAATATATAATCTTGGTATACACTGATTTTTGTAAATCATTTATTTATTTTACATTGTTGACCAGGCTAGTCTAACTGGATACATGTCCATTTTTAGTAGAAGCCTGGGGAGATAAGCTCCACTTAGCAAATAAAGCACTAAACAGGTAATATCAATGACAAGTGCACTACAATTTAAGATCAGAATACACTTATTATATAGCAGCATTGTGATAATATAAGTAACATATTTTAAAAAGAAGAACAAGAAAAAACAAGTATTTATAAGGTAGAAAACATGTTAATGCAACTGAGAGCTTGCTAAGTAAGTTCATATTCTGTAGAGGGTCCCTACAGAAAAAATAAGTTACAACCAACTTTAGGTAGCTTACCAATCCTACTGAAAGAAAACAGGAATTTATAAGGTAGAGACATGTTCATACATTTAAAATCTTGTTAAGCAAATTTTTAAGTAATTTGGTGAGCATGAAACATCCTTCTTGTTTTCCTATCTAATCTATCCAACACGTTTTGGAGCCAGTCAGTCACTCCAAAACTGTAAGTTAGGACAGGAAGAGCAAATTGGTTTATAGCTTAAATTTTGTTCCTAGCTGTTAGTGCTGTTTTTAGGATTAATTTAAGTCTTCTGAAATATTCCTTACTAAGTCTTACCCTCCTAGGTGAAGGTATAAATACATTCAGAGACCCACCCCCATCTAGAAGTGGTAACTACACTGAAGCTTACACTACACCCCTGTACAGTCACTTGTATAAGTGTATAGACTTGGCTGTACCAGAAAGAATCAAAGCCAGAGCCCCAAATAAAAACAAGCTGCCATGGTAGACATCCAGCATCAACAAACTTTACAATAAATGCAGAAAGTTGCTGTCCAAGAAAACAAAGATGAAACCCCAACAATGGAAAAACACCCTTCTCAGCAGGCAAATAAGACAACTGGTCAAATCCTCTAAGGGCTTCTTTGAGAAAAACTTAGCAAGCACAGTCTAGGATAACCATAAGGCCTTTTACAGCTATGTGTGCAGCCTAAAAGGTAGGGCCCAAGCATGTGCAGAACTAGTTACCAACGGTGTCACACACAGACCCAACAGAGATAGCAAACCTGCTACTTGATAGGTTTGGCGAACATTTCACTCTCTTATCCTCTCCAAACCTATCACAAACCTTCCCCCAAACTTCCTCCCCCACCCCACATACCTGAAGCATAGGTCATCAAAGCCTTGTCCAAGAAAAAAAAAGCCTCTATGGGACCAGATGACATCCCAGGCTGTCTTCTAAACAGGCTAGAACATGAACTGTCATCACCTTTAAGTACCCTTTTCAATCGTAGTCTAACCCCAGGCTTTGTTTTTGTGGATGGAGAACAGCAGCTATTATTCTCCTACACAAAGGTGGCCTAGCAACAGACCCTGGGAATTACAGACCCATAAGCCTGACCAGCCTCATTTGTAAGGCCATGGAATGCATCATTATGGTCAGCATAAATAACGATATCGGCAACCTCCAAACCATGGATGCTGCCCAATTTGACTTCATGAAGGGCAGATCCTGCTAGTTAAATCCGGTGGATTTTTTTGAAAATGTGACCAGGGCCATTGATGAGGGCAGACCTGTGCACACAGCATACCTTGACTTGGCAAAGGCTTTTGACACAATCACACTCTCAGGCATTACTGATAAACTTAGCAAACCAAATATAAGCCCCTTTGTTGTAAGATGGGTTGCCAACTTGCTCACAAACAGGACACACACTATCAAAGTGGGTGACTTCACATCAAACAGCAGACCTGTTTCCAGTGGGGTGCCACAGGGTCAGTGCTTGGCCCCCTAATGTTTGGTATATACTTCTCAAAAGTTAATCAAGAAGAAGGTCAAAACTAAGGGGTTGTGGCTGACCAAGTTTACAGGCAAGTTCAGCCTGAGGGCCATTATTGAATCCCCAAATAATGTCAGTATAGTACAGCAGGGTCTTACACAAACCAGCGACTGGTGTCTTAGTCACAGTCTCATACTGAATGCAAAGACATGGATCATCATGGCTTCAGCACAGACAATGTCCCTTCATGCTATCAAATCAAAAACAATACCCTAAGTACCCCCAAAGTTGTAAGAGACCTGGGATCACAAGTTGACTGCGACCTTAATTTTGACCAACATGTGTCTACTGTAGTAAGATGGTTTTCTACATAGCACACTTGATTAAGAAAGGCATTGACTCAAGAGGAAAAGATGTTATAACCCCTCTATGCTCAACACTGATCCAGCCCATAATTGAGTATAATGCTCAGTTCGGCATGTACCGTACAAAGCACTATCAGCAATTTGAGAGACCTCAGTGGTTTCTAACTAAAAAGATCAAGGGACTCCAGCACATGCTGTACACAGACCGACTAAAGTCCTTGTCACTACACTCTATATTATATAGACTTCTTAGGGGAGACCTATGCCTGGCTTACAGAGCAAACCAAGACCCAAACCTAATGAACTTGCTGCATATCTGTAAATCAAGCAGAGCTAGGGCTACCCATTCCAGGGACCGAAATATGGTCTGTGACTTAAATAGGATATGTTGGAGGGACAGATTTATCTTCCATTGACTGCCGCTTCTTTGGAATTTGCTACATTTTCATGTGAATCAGAGCATGTCTGTGACACTGTCCAAGAGAACCGGGATAAGTGGATGGGGCACCATAAATTCTTACCAGGAATAGCTCCCACAACCCTCCTGAACATGGGCATCCATTACTAAATGCAATCTTGGGTATTAACTAATATTTTCATGGTATTACATCGGGATGAAATGGCTAGAAATTACCTCCAGGTCGATAGCCTAGTTGTCTCCTATGATCCTATTCTAGAACATATTTTGTTGGAAAGCCTGTAGTGATTGTTCTAAAGGATAACAGGAATTTAATATAAATATATAAGCTAATTTTTGAGAACTTATTTACAGATCAGTTTGTGGATTAAATTGAGACAATACATTAGATTTTTAACATGGATTTAGAAAGTTGTATTCTGTTACATTATTTGATCAGATCTATTGAGCTTGTGTCAAATCTGAAGTAGCTTGTAGTTTGTGTATGGATATATGCAAATCTTTTTTTGCAGTCTGTCATAAAGAAATTATTTGCTGTCTCTCTCTGCTTGAGGAGAAATATCTCATATTTGTGTCAGTCTTATTTCACAAGTTGTTAGTGGTATAACAAAATTAGTTCTATTTGTTGAAACCTTACTCCTGTCTGTTGTGGTGGCTTGTTGCCTCATGGTTATAGGTAGAAACCTTCCTCTTTTTTAGTTATTTTCAGTGTATTAGCAAATCATTATTTCAAATATAAAATATTGTTTCTTTAATTGCATTACATTATTCTTTTTTGTGATGATAAGAAAATTAAAAAGGTAATAAAAATGTTGTCCCTTAACAACGTACCATCTTGGGATGGTGATTATTTTCTTTTCTTTTTTTAATACCAACAAAACAAAAAATAATGTATTTTTGTGAACCAGATCCTGTTACGTAACTGCTTGAGGTCTACATATTGGAACTTCTGTTTAGTTGCTTTTCATACTAGATGGATATTTTTCATTTAAAGACTATATTGACAAATTACATGTTCTAGAGATTTGTTTTGCTCTTGTAGGGTATAGAGGTCTCATGACTGCTACTTGAAGGCTTTTATTTTTGGTTATAAATTGTCAAGTTCTATAACAATTTATTCTGTTCTGGTTGTTGTCAAAGTTGTATGAGAAAATTGAAATCCTGTTGTCAGTTATTTTGAGCTGTATTACAAAATCTCCTCTTGATACTCTTCAATATTTTGTATTTTAAGTTGAATCAGGTATCTCTTTTTTAAATATGTGCGCATATAGCTTATAAACATATTTCTAAGAACTGTCATAGATTTGCTTTATTACCACTTGAAGATCTGTCCTTGGCACATGGAGTGTTCTATATAACACTTGGAAATAAGTTGTTCGAAATCGTAAATTATAAAACAATCCTGCTATATGTGTATTCATATGTGTAACTTTATAATGGTCTGGGTTAATATTTGAAAATAAATTTATTGAATAAAGCAGTTCTTATTGTCAGTGTAATTAATGATTAAATTATTTAATTTTTTTTGCTGCCATTTAGATTGGGTGCTTATGTTGTGACTTCTAAGTAAATAGCTATTCGGAATTATTTATAGTTTCTCTAGACTGACATCAGTAAGGCAGTTGCAATAATTGATCAAGTGATTTTTTTTCTTTTGAACTAACAGTGTTTGAACAGATTGTAGTGTCCCCATGACAATTCCAAACTATTAATATAGCATAAAAATAAAATGGATGACATGTGATACTCATGCTATCAAAACAGCCCCACAGGTCAACTATTGCTATAATAGATAAAAAGTCTCCATTACTGAGAAATGAAATACAATGCCAAGTACTTTTCTGCACCTAAAAGAATTGTTAACTATCTGACTCGTACTTTGAGTGGTTAACTGATCAAGGAAGTTCAGTCCATATGTATTTCTACAGAAATTGTGTCCAAATCTGCATATAAAAAGTTTGAGTCCTCTAAGAATGTTTTAATTTTTGCCATGTGTGATGCCCCTACACTGGCCCAGTAATCAAGGAGCATCAATCTTCATGCACATTGAGAGGATGACAGGTACACCCACAGTAAAGTGCAATTTTCCCTTAAGAGCACATAGAGATCACAATCAGTCTAGGGCTGGTTTCTGCCTCTTTCTCCAGATCCCCATTAAGACTACCCATTGGTACAGCTATTGGGTTAAGATCTCAGCCTAGTGGTCACGCCAAACCTCCAGTATCCTCTCTGTCCAACCAGTATGTCTTGTCCCTGCCCAAGTCGCTGACATATGCACGCGCACACACACAGACACATACACACACACACACACACACACACACACACACACACACACACACACACACACTTTGAGATTTGACATATACAAACACATAGACACTCCTGGGGAAGGCTGGCACAGGTTCACTAGCTATGTCCCCTTATGCCCAGACTAAAAGGTAGTTATCACTGCCACCAACCACTACTTATAAGCTACTATAAGGCCTTTCCCAAAGGGTGACTAATTCTACTGTGTAATGTTACTATTATCCAAATGGTAAGTATGTCCAAGACTTTTAAGGCTATCTAGGAGTGGCCTGTACATTGTCACCAAACACATATGCAAGTATTTTAAGAGCTTAAATATATCTAAACAAACCAGCCACAATTAAAATATTTAAATAGATTTAATAATAAATAACAGAAGTACAGGACAATACTCAATAACTCAATATAGTGACAACAGAGTTCAGAATCACAGGACATATTTTAAAACAACATTGCAGGGCATTCTCACATAAATACAGAAAACATCTAAACTAATCTTACTACATTCCTATCTATATCTAAAGAAATACTATGCCTGAATCTTACTTACAGAGCAAGGCAGAAGTGCTGAAGATGTTGACAGATCCAAAGGCAAATGCAAACTACACAAACTTTCTCTGAGAGAGAGTTCTTAAATTAATAACAACACATTACTGCTGGGTCAACTGGATGTCATCACTACTTGTCTCCTCTGCCTTCAGTTCTCAGGCTAACAGAAACTTAAAATTTAACATCTCTGTCTCAGAAGTTTGCCTAGAACTGGAAGTCATAAAACAGTTAAAACACGTTTACATTGGAAACCCGTAATTATTTCTGTTTCCACACAATAGAAAATAGAACTTCTAGATATAGACATCCTGTCTTCTTGCTAAGTTAAAAACACATTAGTAAATGTCTTTACTTGTCAGCTTATTTTCTTAGAGTTTTGCAAGTTAACTCTTTATGTTTCAGCCCCTACAATCAAAACATACATCTGCATAGGCATATAGTTTATATCCATTTGTGTTCTTTTCCACTAGGGTACACTGTGGTTACATTTTTGAAGCTCAGTGCATAACATACAATTCAACTCACACTTCTACACCAGTAGTTTAATATACACATAACATATAATTATTTTACATTTGTAGGACAAGCCTAGGAATCATATTAATATTCACAAATGACATATGATTATTTTGAAAATTCCAGATAGCTGGGCTGGGGGTGTCCCATTTCTATATAAATCATATTAATATTTTCAAGTGACATATAATTATTTACAACATTCCAGCTAGCTGGGGGATGGCAATATTTTGGTTTGTCACACCATGTATTTTGAAATATATTTTCAGAAGATAGAAGCATCTGTAGGTTCAGACTTGTAATTCCTACAAAACTCACTTGCTGGAAGTAATTACATCATTTCTAGAGTTATAATGCCAGTTTTATCAGAGCTGCAATTTATGTTATGTCTAGCAGGATAAGGTTAAAGACTCCAGCTCATTCAAAAGTTATTCTGACTCCTGTAACCTTTGCACTGAAGTAGAAACCAAATGTATATAATTATGAACAAACATCTCCATATCTTCTGCTTATAGTAATATTGGCAGATTTTGACATTTATAATTGCAATTGACTGCAGAGTTCAGCAGGATCAATATACTGGGTTGCTTTTGTTCTGTGCAGCACCTGTGATGGTAGTGAAAGGCAGCAAACAGACTTAACCAGTTTAGTGATTTTTGTCATGTGTTAACTAAAACCATCATAACTAAAATGAAGAATTTTGCTTCAAAAACCCTCACCCTCACTACCACATTTTCATATAATATACACCTCTTTCCTTTATCAAGTTAATATAGCTGTAGCCTGCTGGTTGTAGTCCTTGCACTTGATAAACTCGCTAAATCTTCAATTTATTCATTATGTGCGCAAACTGAATTACACCTGCTAGTGATAGATTGCTTCATTTGGCATACTTTAGTGCTGCTTTGATCTGTTTTTTTTTCAGTCACTAATAGTTGAATGAACTAAGTCAATAATTTCTGCCAAAAACTATGATTAAATATTATTTGATCAGTGATGGCTTCTGTTTGTCCAGCCTCTATGCAGTATCAATTATTTTGAATCCTCTAAGGCAGCAAACATTGAATTGGCTGTCATCTGCTGTAAGAAATAAATAAGCAAAAACACTGATCACTGAATTTCCAAAGACAAGAGCATTGTCTGTACTACCCTTGGACCATTTACTAACATATAGTCTAAGCAGACAAGTGTTACTATCCCCTTTTGCTGACCAAGACAAATCTGAGCTATAATTAGCTTCCTCCTGATGTAATAAGGTGGGGTTAGGCACCCACTAATGGATCAACATATTTACTATTACATTTGTGCAGTATGAATATAGGAATCACACTGCTTCTTCACTGACTTATCACTAAGTATTCATTACGCCATGCAGATCATTTCAGTTTCAGTTAATTTCTCCCAGATAACACAGTCTAAGCAGTGAGGCATTGTCTGGCTGAGTGACATAAATAGATGTTCTAGTTTTGATGATCATTTCAGTATTATGAATGTCAATATTAATGCATAAATTGTATTATATGTACTCTACTGTAACTGCTCCTCTTAATCAAGTACAGATATTTTGTACACTAATACTTTTATTTATTTATTTTTATTTATTTTACTTTTGTTGAGATTCAAATTAATCTCGGAAATTTTGGAAACTACCTGGGTGCAATGAACATATCCAGTATTGTTTAACATTCAGAATTACTTGTCAGACTTAAGTGCTTATAATTAAGCATGTCACAGGATAAAACTGATTAGTATGATTAGTGATCAGCAGCATGATCAAAGAGCAGGTTTGCAGGCAATGTTTGTGAGACTACAGATGGGAGAAATCTGAGAAGAAGAAGAAAGAGAGAGGAAGAGAGAGGTGTAGGTTGTGACTTGTCTTTGACATTGGAATAGGAGAGGAGATGAGGAGAAGTGGGTATTGTGAGTTGAGGAAGGAGAGAGCGGAGAATGCAGAGAGAGAGAGGGGTGTAGGGTATGGAGGAGTATGTAGAGGAGTGGGTGAGTGAGGTGGAGTGTGAGGAGTGACAGAAGGTGGTGGAGGTGTGGGATATCATCAAGGATCAGCTCTGAGTCCTTTCTTTTTTGGCAGTGGTGATGGACAGTTGAGATGATGAGAGAGACAGGAGCCCCGTGGACTATGATGTTTGCAAGATGACACATGTGATCTGTAGTGAGAGTAGGAATCAGGTTGAGGAGACTCTGGAAGAGAGTACAGGCAGAGAGTCAGAGCTGGATGTGGAGAGTTAAAGATGTTAAGATTTGCAATCGGTGTGACTAGGATGGATTCAGCCATGTTGGACAGTTTGGAGACAAAGCAAGGCGTGGTGAGAGAGGACACAGACAGGGTATGTGGTTGGTGAGTGAGAAGCAGAGATAGGAAGGAGAGGAAATGGAAAGAGATGATTCGCTGATGATTCCCTAACGGGAAAAGCCGAAAGAGAATGATGATGACAATAAAACCAGCTGATTTCAGGTATACTTTAAATCAGACATCCACAATTTAAAAATCCTGCTTCACTGAATGACAAAAAAATGTTAAAATGTTGCACATTCACTGCACATTCGCATTTGTGCTACATTGATAGCAAAGTACAATTAGTGAGGAATAGCTATTTATCTCTCTCTCTAAATATATATATATATATATATATATATATATATATATATATATATATATGTGTGTGTGTGTGTGTATGGGCACCTGTCAAATCTTCGAATGCTCAAAACTTTGAACGTTACATGATTGAGACCAAACGTTCGAAATTTTGAGTGCTTGAAGATAGACTTTCAACGGCACCGTATGGTGCAGACAGGGAGAATTTCCCTTTTCTGCACTGAATTGCGGTCTTGGAGTTGGTATATTTAAGTAGGGGGGTGGGTGGGGGGTGCAGCGGGGCTTGCCCTGCCTACACTGTTAAAATATTTTTTTTTTTTTTTTTTTTTTATGTTCGAACATCCAAATGTCGAACATTTGGTCTCGACCATGTAATGTTCGATATTCTGGATGTTCGAACATTTAACATAGACCCTGGTGTATATATATATATATATATATATATATATATATATATATATATTTATATTAATAGGTACACACACACTTGGATACCCATATCCCCAAAACACAAAACTCTGAGCCCAAAGTATCAAACAACATTTAAACAGCAACAAAAAAAGTTTTATATATTTGTGTGAGGAGAGGGGGAGTCCTACACACTCCCTGCTGCTGATATATAGCCACTCTGAAATCACACGATAGCAGAGGAACTAAGTGGATATGAGATCTAAGATTATATGATGGAGTCTGTCTAAGTAAGCTAGAGGAAACAGAAGGACGTGTGTTTTCTTTCAGGAGCTGGTGTAAGACAGAGTAATGAATTTCAGACATAGTAGGAGATTGTTTGGATGGTGATATAATTTATTTATTTTTTTTGGGGGAGGCAGTATTCAAGGACTACTATGGGCAAATGATGAAAAAACATATATTTTCTATCTTGCTGTGAATTACTGCACCTCCCAAAGCTTCCTACAGCAAAATAAGTATTCATTCCAATTTTTTTTTTTATCCTTGTCTGCTATCATGGAGGCAGACATCCTGATTCCTTTGCAAAGCTAAATCTGTTCCATAATGCACTATGAGAGCACAGACTGTGAGAATAAGTAGCCCTTCCACTTGTCCGATATAACTTCCATTCACTTAGAATGGATCACCTGAAAAAAACTATTAAGTTTGAGAGTCTGCTGATCATGTATCATTGTCTGCACTGAGTTTTGGAAATTTTGTTCCTACTGATGTAATAGCACCTACTTTGAAAGAAACTTGCAAAAGTGTCAACTAATTACTGAGATAAAAAGACTTAAGAGCAGTTTTGCAAGTTTCAGTTCCTCAGTTCCTGGCCAAGCTATTCCTCTCATCTCTCTGCCTTCAATGAGTTAGAGTCTCATATTTATAATTTTAACAAATAGTAAATAAATAAAATATTTCCAGCTTGTCTAGATTCAACTAATTAGTCAACTTTGCATATCAATAGACATCAAACAAATCACAGCCAAGTGTGCCACCAAAACTGTTCCCTCATATGTCTCTTCACTTCTGAATAGCATTTCCCTGTAATGGTTTCTAAAAATAAAAAAAAAGCACACACATCAATCCAGAGTTTAGGCCAATCTATCCATTTCTTAAAATGTGTACACTAAAATATTCAATTTGAATTGCTTTCTGGCTGCTCAAGTGGTTATCTTTGGGTAGTCTTTCTGTTATAGCCTAACCTGAACTATGGTATGTAATGCCAAGCTTTGCATAACAATGAAACAGTTCTTGGTTTCTTCTTAACAACGACCTTTGAAGCTTGTTAACCACATTATTAAGTTTGTGGATGATACTACAGTGGTGGGTCTCATCAGCAATGGTGACAAAAAAGCCTATAGAGAGGAGGTGAACCAACTGATGGTCTGGTGTGACAACAACAACCTAGTTCTCAATGTGAATAAGGTAAAGGAGATAATAGTAGACTTCAATAAGAGATGCAAAGTTCATTTTCCACTTAAAATCAAAAGAGAAATAGTGGAAAGGGTGAAGAACACCAAGTTCCTGGGGGTGCATATTGCTGAAGACTTGTCTTAGTCAGTAAACACTAATCACATTGTCAAGAAGGAACAACAACATCTACACTTTTAAGAAGGTTGAGGAGAGCAAAACTACCACCTTCAGTTCTCACAACCTTCTACAGGGGTACCATCAAAAGCATCCTGACTAGTAAACTGCATGGTTTCAGATTGGAAATCTCTCCAGAGGGTGGCGAAAGTGGTGGAGAGAAATATCAGGTCCACGCTCCCATTTATACAGGACTTGCACTCTGCTCAGTGCCTCAGCAGAGCCATGAAAATAGTCAAAGACTGCAGTCACTCTGCCCATGGTCTGTTCTCATGTTTGTATTCAGGAAGAAGATACCGTAGCTTGCACTGCAAAACCACCAGACTTAATAGAAGCTTTTTTCCACAAGCCAGCAGACTTCTGAACTCCAGTAATAGCACACCACACTGGTCATCGAGGTGTGTGTGTGTGTGTGTGTGTGTGTGTG